>NC_137605.1:23881971-23964471 GCF_963280865.1 Gymnoscopelus braueri
ATGCCAGTTGAATCCATACATCATACATACATACGTCACAGACAACTGGTGTCATAGACTGGTCACATTCAGGATTGCCAGATCTGCTTATTATATGTCCCCGCGATGCGACACGTTGTGAGCTTGTAGATCTGCTATTTTCAAATAGCTGATGTATATATTAAAGTGCTCATGTGGCCCATAGTCGCTTCCTTTGGGCTGGTTTTCCTAGACCTGGTTGCTTGTTTCTCTCACGGAATCTGGCAACACTGGTCACATTGTTTTATTTGATCTGTTTACAAAACATTCCATAATTTATGAAAGCAACATTTAATTTAACCCAACTTGGACCGGGATTTCTGTAGAGTGCACCCCCCAAAGTGCTTTCATGTTGTAAGTCGTAGAAACTTCATTTCCCCCGCACCTTCCTCGGGTCCTGCCAGCTGCAACCCATGACCTACACCGTATTGTCTAGGCCAGCTGGCCTGGCGAAGATGTGCGCTCCACTGAACAAACCTTTCTAGTTTCCTCTGCTTTCTCTTATCATATTGTTTTTTTTTAATTGTTTTTAAATGTTATCGTTTTAGAATACTATTTTTTTAAATGTTTTATTGTGTTTTAGCATACCCATTATCACCACAAAGGATGTCCTCAAAGATATTCTGGTTACTATATGCACGTGTATACCACACAAAGCTTCATTCAATAATGACACACAAAAAATAAAGAAAAATACAAATGAGAGAAGCATGAGAGGGAAAGCAGAAATGCAGGATGCACCATAGCTGACGATATTCAGGTTTTAAATTCAAGCCCCAACCTACGATTGAGTTTTGCAATCCAATTTCCCAGGACATTTTCGAGAACGAGTAGATAATTGTCTTGGTCTCAGTGTGTTCAGCACTCGGTTGAGACACTCAGTTGCGAGCCTGACTCTACCAAACATGATTTATTTTGGCGCCGAATGTACTTAGGAAGCCTTGCAAAACATTAGAGCAAGCAGAGATTTCTTTATTATATTATATTCATTATTATATGTATACTAGAGGTTCCGCTACACAAACCCTCACACCTACTACCTAACCCTGTGGCTCTGGACAACCGGATCTCCATATATGTCTATATATGGGTGTATCGGATTTGTTTATGGTCATGCCTAATCAGGTTTGTTTATGGCTATGTGGGAGTCATAGTGAGGTGGCCCGCCCTCCTTCTAGCTAATGTTAATACATAGGATGCAAGCAACTTGCGCTTGCAATCTGGACCCTAGACCTCAGAGTATGTGATCGGTGCACCAACCGGCCAAGCCACCCCAGGACCATCTAAATCTAAACTTTTTCTTTTACTAACAGGGAGGACAGGTTTAATTTAAGGCTCCAGGGGGGTCGTTTTGAAAGGCTTGAACAGGAAGTCGACATCTGGTCCACACATCACACCTCAACACACACACTTGTCCCTGGAGAGAAGCGTCATCTTCCCCCAGAGCTCCAACTGCAGCATGTTTCCCCTCCTGGGTTACCACAGACACTGATGAAATCATGACACTGCAGCAGCTTTCTGAGGGCTTCAAACTTGACCTTTCCATAACTTGCAGCTTGACACTTTGGATGTGACCTGAGACGTTGAGAACAGCATCCATTAGCTGGTCTCCAGTAGATGGTTGTATATTTCTCTATAGATTGTGAGTTGTGACATATCCACATGACATCAATGTGGGTAAGGTTCTACCGCTGTCACGTCTGCCATCTTGATTGGCTGACAAATCAACATCTTTTTCGTTTTACATATTTTGAGTGAAAAATTATAAAAAATAGATCATGTATATAGTTTAATATAATTATCATACAATATAGGCCTACATCTCTAAAAAGGGACTAAATCTCTAGAAGGAAAAGTACAAGTTTGGAAAATCAAATCTTTTTTGCAGGGCATAATAATAATTATTATACCAATTACCAAAAACAAAAGGGAAAAGGGGAAAAAAAGTCTATGATAATACAAGTTTCAGTGTGGGTAAAAAAAAGCGCCACTCATAAAAACGCTTAATCATTGCCATACTTTTGAGTCCATTCTCTGGCTAATGTATCGAACCTCTCTCTGTCAGTTCTATAGATGTGAGCGATGTCTGGGACAAGAGGGTCTTCTGGGTTTGGATCACATAGCAAAGAGCAAATGGATAATAACACTTTTGACACTGTAAGTGCAGGTGACCACTTTGATTGCAAGATGTCAAGGCAGATTCTGCCACTGCTGCTTATGTTTGGGTGATAGATTCTTGATTTGAATTCCACCTTTGGTGGTTTGAAGGGATAGTCAGCGGGGAAGTGGATTTCAAGGACGAACAGCCCTCCTTCATACGGGCTGTCATTCGGTCCCACGATGGTAGCCTGCCAGTGAAATAAGTCCTCGCCGACTGGACCAGTGGTACACTGAGCTGGTGGGTCCATTCCCAAGTCAAATAACTCCTTCTGTATTCTCTTTGAAGCCATGTCAAACCCTGTTGAATAGTATATTTATCTATAGTGAGAGGTTGGACAGCTGTCAGAGATGGCTGCACTTCACTTGTTTGATTCGGGTCAGTGTTGTTCTCAGTGAGTTCTCGTGAACTCTGTTGGCAGTCTGACAGCTGTACTGGCTGTGACCTATCTTATAAGGACCAAATTCATCAACAATCGAGACGTCACCTTGTGACGTCACAAAGGGCAAGTTGTGACACCTGCAAGGTGCAACCTAAATCTGCCTGTGTGTCTGTTCCTCGATGTGCCCAAATATGGAGATCACTGATGTCATAGTACTGACTGGCCTCCTGTGACACGGCTACTGATGTCACAGACATCACCAGGTACTTTGTGACTTCATAATTTCAGATTCACCATTCCGCCGTCCCTCCATATTTGGGCAAGACTGACGGTGACCGGTGTGGCCGGGATTGTCCCAGTTTCAAGCTGGGTGTCCCGACAAATATCTTTATATATTCAAATATATTATGTCCTGGTTTTCACCACAATCCTACTATAAACTGACCATGATACCGACCATGATACTGACATGATACCGACCATGATACTGACTATGATACTGACCATGATACTGACCATGATACTGACCATGATACTGACATGATACTGACCATGATACTGACCATGATACTGACATGATACCGACCATGATACTGACATGATACCGACCATGATACTGACCATGATACTGACCATGATACCAACCATGATACCGACATGATACTGACCATGATACCGACCATGATACTGACCATGATACCAACCATGATACTGACATGATACTGACCATGATACTGACCATGATACTGACATGATACCGACCATGATACTGACATGATACCGACCATGATACTGACATGATACTGACATGATACCGACCATGATACTGACATGATACCGACATGATACCGACCATGATACTGACCATGATACCGACCATGATACTGACCATGATACTGACATGATACCGACCATGATACTGACCATGATACTGACATGATACCGACCATGATACTGACCATGGGTCTGTAACTCTGAGAGTGTACAATTGAAACAATGTTTTTAATGTTTGGGACCTCAATCTATTCTAAACATTTTCAGTGTTAATTTAACGCTGAGAGTGTACAAAGGGAACTAAATGGACCCGTAACACTATAGGAACTCACCATGTTTGTCCATATGATGACAACATGTCACACTACTTTTCAATATGTTCACTGTCCAAAGACGTGTATGCTATAGCCTGGTCTACTCTGGTTGCACTGTAAGGATATAATGACAGTCCTTTATTATAACCCTTCCCCCATTGCCCCGTGCCTTTTCATACATGGGGACAATGTACGAGGAAAAGGCACGAGGTAGGGCATGTGTGCAGGCAGGCATTGTGCTCTACTGAGCGCACCTTTTTAGATGTCTGTTTCAAAACAACAAAAATTTTACCATGTGCTGAACATGGTAATGAACAAGGTAAATTAATAAAAACAAGAAGAATGTGCTCCAGCACAGGTCTCCGCCAGGCCAGGTAGCTTATTGTGGGACAGCAAAGTTGAAAAAGAAAAGAAACGCAACATGGTGGAAAACTTGTCAGGTGGAAATATGGCTTGGCTTATTTAGGGAGTTGCATAATAATCCAAGGAATCCAATGGAAAAAGATTTTTGATTGTATGACCTATGGCTCAAGAGCTAGGCTATTGGACAAAACGTGAATCTGCCGGTTATAGCGCCACTATGAGGCGGATTTGAAAAATATAGGGTGGCATTTCTTTTGTGGCCTAGTGGGAATGTGTGTGCAAAGTTTCACAGCAATCGAACGCTGTGTTCAGCCTACTCGGTAATGATGCAAGTGAAATGCATGCCCCACCCTGTTATGCAATACCCATTATACCCGTCAGAGTACCCGCTGTAACCCCCTGTCTGTCTGTGACCCTTTTATGCCCATATATGGAGATCTCTGTATCTGTCTGTCTGCCTGTGTCCTTTCATGCCCATATATGGAGATCTCTATACCTGTCTGTCCTTGTCCCTTTTGTGCGCATATATGGGGATCCCTGATGTTCTCAGTTATATGACCATATATGGGTATACCCATATATGGGCATATGGGGGGATCGGCGGTTCTGGAAAGTCCTTGTATAGTGGTAAACATCTGGAGAATGTGTGGAGAATGTCTGAAGAGTGCATACTGACTGTGGAAAGTGGACTGACTAAGTAATGAAATGGCAGGTATGGGGGATTTGCCAAATTAAGCTTGGGCTGCAGGGGTTGCCATGGCAATCAATTGGCTCATTTGGGCCACGGCCAGAGCCTTTTCTGGCGATTATGGACAACTGCCTATCCGGCAGACTCGACGCCAGGCACTGCACTCCCTCGGGTCGTCTGTGACGTGTGTGGCGAATTTGAAGTTGGGCGGTTGAACGGTTCTCGAGATACGTGGATTACGGAGATTCAGTGAATTTATAGTAAGATTGCAAACCGACCACTTGGAAGTAAGCCCAACTCGTTTGCAATGGTTTTTGAAAACCTTATGCCCATACCTAACACCATGCCAAAAATCTAAAACTAGTTACCAATACCAAGTGCACAATTTTTATGATTTTATACATATTCCCTCACAGTTTATAGCCATTTTAAGCTCCCGGCAGCCATCGCGGACGCCATTTTGAAAATGATGCCTTTCCACAAGTTTGATTGTAACGGAGGTCCTCTTAATCTCCGTTACGTTACAGGACTTTGGGATATGTTCATGTATATGTCAGGGGACACACAGTTATACATGGTATGATATTGCACATGATAAATAAGTAGGAGACAAGTAATGGATTACAATTATAATCTTTATTATCTGTTGGCATGTATGTGTGTTCCAGACATCGGGGGAGGGGTCACCTGTGAAAGACAAACAGCAGAGTTAGAATAGTTATGCTATGGGCTCTAAGAATATAAATGTTATTGCTATGTTTCTCAACTTACCTGTCCTTTCCTGTCTCCTACTCCCAGGGTGCAGGATTAAAAGAGTCCCTGGGGGAACAACAGCTGCTTTTATAGTTCCGGGAGGGTTCCATCAGATAGGATTGTGCCAGGGGTGGGGAAAATGTTATATAGTTATGTTTGTGGGTTATTGTGGGGTTTGGGGATGGTAGTTAATTTAGATCAGTTAAGTGATGTCATATTGTGGTTTTCATAGTAGGATATTGCTGGGTTTGGTATGCGGGGGGGTTTTATGGGAAATTATTATGATAGAGCAACCCTGTAGTTGGTAGCACCTGAGGGTGGGGAGTATAAAAGGCTGCTTTCTATGCCAGTCTGTAAGTAGGGCTGGTCAGAGTAACATGTGCCCAGAGGACATGATTTTATTGTTAGGATGTATATTATGGACACTGTAACTTTTTGGAATAAAGGCCCACCAAGTGGCATTTAATATATTTCCTGTCTCTGCCTCCTCACTTCTGGTCATGACCGCTCGGAACTAGAGGTTACGAATGTAACCCCGGTTTTAGTAGGTTCGGAGTTTACTACTCACTATGGGATATCAGCGCCCTCAGGCGATGAGACAGAGCAACACACACGCTCCCGGCGCCAATACTGATTGGCTAAGGGTATGTCACGAGTCCGGAAGGACCCGGGAGTATAAAGCTCCCCCGTGACGTAGGCTCTTCCTCTTAACATTCTCCTCTCTGCATGCCAAATGCGCACAGAAAGGGGTGTCTGGTGAGTAGTAAACTCCGAACCTACTAAAACCGGGGTTACATTCGTAACCTCTAGTTTTACCACGGTTCTCCGTTTACTACTCACTATGGGATTCATAAACCCCCCTTGAGGTAATGAGCCACACAACCCTGACAACCCCGCACGCCCCTCAGCCCCTAGGTCACGTCCCCCCGGACGTGACCTAAGAACCCCAGGCCATAGGTCCACGACCTCATGACCCCTGGGCGCCCCCCCAGCCCACCGGGCTGGGGTGCGGGATAGATAATAAGAGTAGGCCCTGACAGACTCTAGAGTCTGCCTTATTCTCTAACAGGCAGACACAGTCCGCCTCATAATAATGAGGAGCAGGGCCCTTATTCCCCAAGACACAGCCCTGCTGGTCCCAAGGAAACCCAAAGAGGAAGTTGAAGATAAGGAGAAAGCCCCAAGCCTACTCCCTATCCTCCACTGACCTGGAGGCAGCAGCCACACCCAGGACAGCGTGCGCCACTGATGACGCCGCCACGTCCAGACTGTAAAAGGCCGCAAAAGTCGATGGTGACGACCAATTTGCAGCCGCACAAATCTCCTGGATCGAAGCTCCCTTGTAGAGAGCCCAGGACGTAGCCATGCCTCTAGTAGAGTGGGCCCTCAGACCCCCCGGGACTGGGACACCACTGCTCACATAAGCCAGCTTAATGGCATCTCGGATCCATCTAGAAAGCGTCGCTTTGGTGACCGCCTTCCTCTGAACCCCCACGCCAAAAGAGACAAAGAGTTGTGTCGATGAGCGATTGGCCGCCGTCCTCTGGCAATAGAGCTTCAAGGCTCTCACCGGGCAGAGGCAATGTAACCGCCTGTCCTCCGCCGAAGCGAAGGGAGGTGGATGAAAAGCTACCAATTCAACCGGATCCGGGGCCACCACCCCGGTCTTTGTAACGAACGCCAGGTTTGGTTTAAGCAAAACCCTCCTGTCGTTGTTCAGAAAACTCATGCACTCCGGGCTCACCGAGAGCGCATGCAAGTCACTGACCCGTTTAGCCGTAGACAGGGCCACCAAAAGGACCGTTTTGAGACTAATGACCTTCAGATCCATAGACTCAAAAGGCTCAAACGGGTGACGGCACAGTGCATCCAGCACCACCGTCAAATCCCAGACTGGGAACAGTGGCCTGTTGACTGGTCCAGCTCTTCTGGCGCCGTTCATAAACCGACGCACGAAGTTATGCTGACCCACCGTCTTGCCATCGTCGAAACCTAGGTGGCAAGCCGAAATGGCAGCCAAATACACTTTCACTGTCGAGAAGGATAAACCTTGACTTAGCCTTCCCTGTAGAAAGGTAAGAATGCTGCCCACCGGGGCCTGGACAGCCACCACCACTGGTGACTGCTCCAGACACCAAGATGCGAACATATTCCATCTGACCTCATAAGCTTCCCTTGTGGACATGGCCCTCGCGCCCTGGATGGTAGCCACCACGTCAGGGGGGAGGCCACATGAAGTCAAATTCGCCCTCTCACGGGCCAAACCCAAAGGTCTAGGTCCTGAGGGCGCTTGTGGAACAGCTCGTTCCCTCCCTGCCTCACCAGGTCTGCTATGGGAGGGAGGGCCAGAGGCGCATCGTAAAGGAGCGGAGCTATCTCCGACCTCCACGTGCCCCACGCCGGAGCCACCAGCAACACCGACAACCCCTGGAGCCTGACCCTCTCCAAGGTGGGGAGGATCAACTCCATTGGCGGGAAGGCATAAAGCAGTTCGCTCGGCCAACTGTGTGCCAAGGCGTCCATGCCCATGGAATGGTCCCCCCTCTTCACTAAGAAGAACCGAGAACACTTCACGTTCTCTTCGGAGGCAAACAAATCGACCTGGGGGCGACCGAATCTGTGCCAGATATCCTTCGCCACCCTCGGGTGGAGTGACCATTCCCCGTACCGGAGACCGCCCCTGGACAGCAGGTCCGCTCCGTGGTTCAGGAGGCCCGGTACATGAGACGCCCGTATGGACGCGAGCCGTGACTCGCACCAAAGCGTCATCTCGCGTGCTAGACCATCCAACACCAGGGAGGTCAAGCCTCCCTGCTTGTTGATAAAACACATGGTTGTCGTATTGTCCGTTCTGACCGTGACATGACAACCCAAGATCCGTGCCTCGAAATGTTTCAGAGCGAGGAAAACCGCCAGCAGTTCCAGGTAGTTGATGTGAGCCGACCGTTGTATCGGATCCCACACTCCCCTGGTCCATCTGCCCTCGTGGACGGCTCCCCACCCGGTCAAACTGGCGTCCGTGGTGATGACCTTCCACGAAATCACAGCTCCTATACTGACCCCCTGGGACAGAAAGGCTGCTTGTGACCATGGTCTGAGTGCCTCCACACACCATGGAGACACCATCACAAGCCGACGGCCTGAGGTGGGTGGGATCCGAAGGGCCCTCAGCCACCTCTGAGCGGGTCTCATGTAGAGCCTGCCTAAGCGGATTAAGTGAATGGCTGAGGCCATGAGACCTACTGCTTGCATGCATTGTTTGTAAGTAACTTCCCGCCCCGGGCGGAAAGATCTCACACAAGCTAAAACGCTGTCTATCCTCTCCTTGGATAGACGTGCCCTGAGCGTGTTCGAGTCCAGCGAGATCCCCAAGAAGGTGGCCCGCTGGGACGGAACCAAAACGCTCTTCTTGACGTTGATTGTGAAACCCAGTGACGTCAGATGGGAGATGGCCATGGCCGTGTGCCGCGCCACCTCCTCCTCCGAGCCTGCGGCTATCAACCAGTCGTCGATGTAGGTCGACAGACGGATTCCCTGTCTCCGTAGTGGAGCAATGGCCGCGTTGGTACACTTCACAAACACCCGTGGGCTCAACGACATACCAAAAGGGAGAACCATGTACTCGTACACTTCCCCTTCGAAGCCGAAGCGCAGGAACTTTCTGTGCAGGGGGTAAATTGGAATGTGGAAGTAAGCATCTTTCAAATCGATGCTCGTCCACCAGTCGCCCTGACGCACCGTGCGTAATAACTTCACGGTCGTTAGCATTTGAAAATGAAAAACCCGCAGGAACCTGTTGAGTCCCTTCAGATTCAAAATGGGTCTTACGCCCCCCCCTTTCTTTTTCACCAGAAAATATTCCGAATAGAACCCCAGACGGTTCTGATCCGGAGATAATTTCGTTATCGCGCCCTTGTCCAGAAGGGAGGCTACTTCCTCTCTCAAGGTCTTGGCCGTTTGGCCCGACGCTCGGGTGTACAATACCTTGTCTGTCATGGGCGGCTTCCTGGCAAACTGCAGTCTGTAACCCTTGCGAACGGTGCGCAGCACCCAAGGGCACGGCTTGCAAAGTTTCCATTGATCCAAGCATTGAGCGAGAGGATTGTCGCTGGATGCTGCCGTCGCTAGTTTCACTGGTCGTGAAACCGTTACCATGGGAACCGGAGACGCTAAAATTCTGTTCAGCGGAGCTACAGCTGTGGAGCTCGCTAGAGACAAAGGAGGTCGCGTCGATCCTGACGTTCTGCGTGTAGAGATCACGTGACCTAGTGCGGAAGTGTTCCGCACTATTCTCTCGTTGTCTACAAGGTCCGCCGCCATCTTGTCTAGGGCCCTTGGCCTGACTAAAGGAAGCGACGGAGCCACCTCTACTGAAAGAGGCACTCTGTCGCCCTCCAGAGGTTGGCGTGACTCGGTGCACGGCAGACTGTAAATATTGGGGTGACCCTCGACCCGCGCCGCCATTTTGCAAACCTTCCTTCCCACAGTGGGCCTCTGGCGCCCTCTGCTGGATGAATGGTAGAAATGGAAATTTTGGCGTGACCCTTGTACATTGGCGTTTGGAATTAGCAATGGGTTTATTACCTTTGTCTTGTTCATAGCATGCACAATATTCATCCCAGCAGCGCTTGGACAGTCTCCAAAGGGACTGACCAAGCGCTGTGGGCTTATGGGTGGAGGGCATTGATATGGAGGGGCCCCCCCAAGGGGGGTCCCTCCGCATCGCCGCTCTGAGACGGGTGAAATGATGAGAGGTTTTGTAAATTTCAGAACATTTATTGGAACCACATTTTGCACACAAACACCCTGGCAAACAACATTCTGACAATACAATACGGCAGAGGCCTGGCTCTGTAACATTGTCACTTTTTGTCTTTTGTTTCTCAAGTCCGTCGGGGCCATGAAAAGGCAACGTCTCTTTCCCGAGGTGACCAGGGGGGCTAATCCCCCCCACTCCGTCCGTGTGGATGTGGGGGGGGCAGCCGAACAACCGGTAACACCGGGGGGCAAATGTCAAACATGCTGCCCGCGACCACGTCCTCTCCCGCCGCGTCGTGTGGGTCGGGGGGAAGAAGGAGGGGGGGAACGGGGGTCTTTGCGACGGACGTCGCCGGCTCCCAGCGACATGGGCCCTTCCACTCTGGATGGACGGGCCGAGGAGTTGCGGGAGCTGCCGCTGGCGCTGGGTTGGCGAGATGAGGAGAGTCTCCCTCTCCTGGCGGGGTCTGCCTGGGTGGGGAGGCTTCGGGGCCAAAAGACCCGCCGCTGCCTCTTTCCGGGCCCTCGCCGACTCCGTGGAGTCCTTTAGGTACTTCTCTGCTCCGCAGAAGAGATTACCTGCTTTGAGTGGAAGGGCCAGCAGCTTTTTCTTCGCGTCAATTTTCTGCGCGTCTCTTGTGAAGGTGGCGAGGTCGAGCCACCGCACCCTCTCTATGGTCGCGCAGTCGTCCAACACCCGGCCGGTCCAGTTGATGGCGTGCTGGGTGCAGGAAATGGTGAGCTGGTTAAGGCGATGCAGCTCCTTAGCGTCATCGCCCCATTTCGTCTTCAGCTCCGCTAGTCGCACGGCAGAGGAGCCCTGGAGGATGGTAACGGCGTTGAGGGTCTTTGCGACCTGTCCAGCCGCGGCGTAGGTCTTTTTCAACGCCGCGGAGGATTTTCTCATTTCCTCGTTATAAAAGGACGGTGTGGCGCCCCCAAGCACCACCGTACCTGGTTGCATGTCCTCCAGTCCTTCCGCCAACACAGGGTCCATCGGAGGGACTTCGATCAGCCCCAGTTCCCTGGCGGAGATCAGGTCGATGGGGAAAACTAGCTTTTGTGGGTCTTGGTGATCCCCCCAGGAGCTCACCAAGGCCGTCTGGAACCCCATCGCTTCAGGGAGCTTCTTGGACTCCACCACCCGTGTTGGTGGAGCCTCCAAGCCCTGGAAGCCTGCTGCGAGAGCGGTGGCGTTGCGGCTCTCTACGGGCTGCACCAACCCGCACCTGGCGATAGCCCGTTTGAATACCGCCGTTACTGGTTCGGTGACCTCTTCGACGACCACTTCGATGGTTTCGGGGTTTCCGCCATCCCCCTCGGCGCTCGCCATGGACACCTCCTGGACCTCCTGGTATGACGCGAGGTCCAACTCGTCCTCCAGCTCCTCGAAGGCCAGCTCCTCCTCGCTATCGGCCAACGAGGCAGCCCAGTCGTAGCGTCGGTGGGGGGAGGTGGAGGCGCTGCTGGTTAGCTGCGGCGGCGACATGTGTACAGCGGCAGCGACGGAAGGCGGCGTCTCCGCCGCTGGCCGCTTTACCTTCGGCGTCGGCACCGGTGGGGGTCCCATGAGTGTCTTCTCGGGCGGCACTCCTGGGGTCCCTGTGCTGGTGGTGACGGACGCCATGCCTGGATCGCTCCTGACCCAGCCGACCAGGGTCTCTACCCTGGCAAGCCGGGCGTCGAGCTGCTGGCTGGTGAAGGACGCGCACGCTGGGCACTCGTCCCTCTCGCCCTGGCGTTCCTTGGCGGTGAGGGCATGGTCGACCCCACAGCAGTAAATGCAGACACGGTGGGGGTCGTCTGCGGCGACGAGGAGGTCGCAGCTCGGTCGTCCGCAGGTCCTCGGTGGTTCCATCCTGGTCTGGAACACAGCGGTCTAAACTTTGGCTAGTAGCACCTTAGCCTAGCTGCTACTAGTAGCCTAGTCGCTGAATGAATGAAACACGCTAACCGGCGTTTTCAAATGCCAGACAAAGGAAGAAACTGAGAGGATAAATAAATAAATAATAAAATAAGTTCCGGGAGAGAACTTTTAGCAAGGTTTTCCCGTGGGGAAATACTCCGTATTCCCGCGTTGGGTTAGGTTGAAATTTTCTTGCTTCCTTGTGTGTGAATTTCTGCGCATTCGCTTGCAGAGTGGAGAAAAGAGGAAGAGCCTACGTCACGGGGGAGCTTTATACTCCCGGGTCCTTCCGGACTCGTGACATACCCTTAGCCAATCAGTATTGGCGCCGGGAGCGTGTGTGTTGCTCTGTCTCATCGCCTGAGGGCGCTGATATCCCATAGTGAGTAGTAAACGGAGAACCGTGGTAAAACTGGTGTCGGAAGTGGGATTTTTTTTCTTTTTCTTTTACCTTGGTGAGGAGGTGAAGATGAGGAGAGGAGGAAAAAAAAAAAGAAGAGGAACAGGAGGAGCCTGATAACGTAGAAGTGATGTCGGGAACTGACCAGGGGGCCACGGCAGTCCCCACCGGGGACACGCTGGAGGAGCTGTCTGGCATGATGAAAACGTTCATGAAAACTCAAGCAGCCAGAGAACAGAAGCATGACAAAGAACTGTCTCGCCAGGAGTTGAGATGGAAAAATGTGGAGCTCCAGTTTCGGCAGATTGAGGGCCGAGTACAGGAGATGAGAGGAGAGGACGACGAGGAGCTAGAAGGAACGATGGACGATGATGACGGTGGGGGTGATGATGATCTGGAGGTGAGGCCCAGGCGCAGGTCACCTGTCCATCGAGACCCAAAACTGTTGCCACTGTCTCCCGGAGATGACATAGAACAGTTTTTAACCACATTTGAAAGAATGGCGCGCGTATGCCGTTGGCCTCCAGATGAGTGGGCTGTCCGTCTGGTTCCCCTCTTGACGGGGAAGGCCCGTAGTGCATATGTGCTCATGGACATGGCGGACTCAGAAAACTACAAGAAGGTGAGAAAGGCGATTCTTGTCAAATATGAAATCACCCCTGAAACTTACCGACAGAGATTTCGTGCCTTGAACATCCAGTCGGGTGAGACACACTGTGAGCTGTACGCCCGCCTGAAGGACATGTTTAACAAGTGGGTCCGAATAGAAACCACCACCATTAAAGACATGGCTGAACTTTTGATCCTTGAGCAGTTCCTGAGAATGGTGCAGCCAGAAATGGAAGTGTGGATTCGGGAGCATGATCCAAAGACTGCTGATGAGGCTGCCCGCCTTGCGGAAGTGTTCCTCTCTGCCAGGAGGGGCCGCCAAAGCTTTGCCGCCAACCAGAGTGGTCCCCCCGGTTGGAAAAGTAAGTCCTATGGGGATGAGAGGGGTGGTCATGGTCAGGCCCAGAGTAGAAACTCCAACAATAGGCAGGACCCCCCATTTAGACCCACCTATACCAAAAAGCCAGATAGGCCAGAGCTGAGGTGCTATCAATGTGATGAGTTAGGCCACACCCAGTACTCATGTCCTGTTGCTAGACAGAATAAAACATATCTTCTCTGCTCTGTTCCTAGACCTACTGGGCTAACTGCTGTCAGTCAGGAAAGAGGTCGTATGGTGTCAGTGCTTATAAATGGTCAGCGGGAGGACGCACTTGTAGATTCAGGCAGTTTTCAGACTGTAGCGCGATCCAATTTCCTAGATTTTTGTATGTTTTTTAGCATGCCCAATAGTAACAGAATCCATTGAAAAACATTTTCTATCAATTATTTGGGCTTTCGATCACCTAAACCTAATATTGGAGTTATTGCAAACAGACCACTAGGAGGTGAACCCAACTAGTTTGCGATGGTTTTTGAAAACCTTAATATGCCCATACCTAACACCATGGCAAAAATCTAAAACTTGTCACAATCTTGATGATTTTTGACGAATTCCCTCCCAGCTACTGCCTTTTCTCCCCCATAGATGATTCTAATTACTTACTAATAGTATTTAGATGCAACATAAAGATGATCCAAAAGGTAGACTTGAATCAGGGACCTTTTGTTTCTAGGACACTGCCTTATTTCCAGCACCACAGAGACTTAACTTAGAAATAGTTTGTGACAATTACTTACTTACTCACTAGGATTTAGATGTGAAAATGATCAAACTAGTAGATTAAAACCAGCATGCGAGATGTTAAGAATATTTGAAGACTGATTTAGATGTAGAGTGAAAAAGTTCCAAAAGCCAAATTTGAACCAACAACCTTGTGTTTATGAAACAGCAATGAATCTACAGAGGCATGGAAACTGTTGTGACAATTAAACACTTAGCTCCATAGGATTTAGATATATAGATATACATTATGTATGCATTTATATACATTCGGCCGTCCGGCCTGGCAGAGACAATAAATAAATAAAATGCTTATCTTGCTACAAGTCACTATAGCATCTGTAGCTCAAGCGTAGCCTCCACTACAGGACAGTCAAGTCACAAGCGGCACCGGCACAAGCTAGCAGCAGGACACAGTCAGTGGGCATTGCGAGACTTTTAGGCTTTCCTCCAACAAGGTAGGAAATTAATCTCATTCCTGAGTGCTCGGATTCCTTCGGTATTTGCACTAGACGTGTGAAAATTGGATGCGCAGCTATATTGGGGATAAATCAGGTGTGCGCACAATTTGAAAAATGACCCTAAGATCGAGGTAAAGATGGAATCCAAGTACATTTCTGTAATTGAGGCTCCAGGGCTCGGCAGGGATATGGGGATCTGAGCAACCGGCAGACCTGCACACCACACACTCACTCAACTTTCTGCCCAGAGGCATGCTGGGAATTGTGAAGTGAGTGATTCAGCGGGAAAAGTGGTGGAGGACCAAGCACTTTATCCCTCTGATTATTCTTTCTCCCCTATGTGTCTTTCTCTCTCTGTCTCTGTGCCCACACTGGTCTGTGCCCACGCTGTGGAACATACAGCAGCACTGCTGTTGGCTATACTTCTACCCAGGTTGTCACGTTTATCATCATGAAGTAAAAAGCTTACGCCTGTGGCACGGAGTGATTTCAGCTTCCAAAATGCTCGAGAAAGGCTTCTCTCTCACAGTCTGGCCTTCCTGCCATATAATAATAATAAGTACCAAGTACTCAAAGCCACTTAACCCATTAAATGTTCGCTTAAAGTAAGTACTAGGTAACTTTTTCAACAAAACTAAAGTTAAATTGTATATATTTTGTGAGTGGCAAATGTTTCACAACATTCACTCCATGAAGTTCACCCCCGAAAGCCTTTTCTATTATAATTTCTATTGAATAGGTGGCTCGGTGAGCCTTTCCCGCGAAAATGACGTCATCCGGCCGGAAAACGGAAAAGGAAATGCACCGGTTTCCTGTTTGGCCAGGAACTACCGCACCGGTTTCCTGTTTGGCCAGGAACTACCGCACCGGTTTCCTGTTTGGCCAGGAACTACCGCGCAAAAAAGGAATCCCAAAAAGAATCCCAAAAAAGAATCTCACGCTGTTTTTAAGAGATTGTAGGATTTGAAGATGGAAAAACAACAGAAAAAGAAAACACAGCTCACGGTAACTAAAGCTCCACTGGCTAAGAGAAACGATCCACAGATAGTATAAAACAATTAAAAGAACGCTTTTTGAAACGCTTCCGTCTTCCGGTGAAAACAAATGGAATTCTGGGTAACGCAGGAATAAACGAACGGCCTGCAGTGACGGTAATGACCAGCAGAGGCTGCTAAAAATCGTTATTTGTGGACCTCCATTGTACTACTTTAAAAAATATATATTACATTTTTTGCACACATTTCACGAATTTTCAAAAATAGCCAAAGAAATCTAAAATGACAGAGATGCGTTCCCGGATTGAATGGGTTAAAGGGGATTTTCCCCCCACAATTTTCTTACCTTTTCTATGATGCTATGATATCCTAGGATGAATGGTACAGTAGAAAAAATGTCATAACTCCATCCCGGGTCCGCCACAGCTTTTTTTTTTGGTGAGATCTGACGTTCAAAGTGACAGAACACTATGCAACGTGATTGTCTTGAATGCGCCCCACCGGAAGTCTCGCTAGACGAGATTGAAATCTCGCAAAATTCTCCTTTAACATAAGAAATCGAAATAAACTTTATTAGGTAAAACATTTTTGATTGTGTCTAAACATAATTTTTTTAAATCCTTTGTGGCAGGGACGCAGAGAGCGTTTTACAACCGAAGGGAACGCATTCATGCTTTTTTTGTTTACCGGGTTTATCACTTTTTTGGGTGATAAACCCCCCCCCCCTTCTCTGTGTCCCTGCTTTGTGGAGATTTCCAGGAGGTTGGCCTCATCAGACCTGAGGGAGAGGGAGGGGGAGGGTGGTACATGGTAGGTTGTTGAGGGCCTTGTAGATGGTGAGGAGTCTTTAATGTTGATTGTTTGTTTGACCCAGAGCCAGTGAAGGTCTTGGAGGACTGGTGTGATGTGGCATACAAGGCGTATAGGGTGCTGGGCCACGCAAAAGTGGTACTTGATTCTGGTGATCCACTCAGCGCTGTTGGTAAATATTGAGAGCACGAGTTTCCCATGAGATGGAAGAATACTGATTTCCCTTTATGTCAGCGGAAAACCGGTTATATATACCGCTCAATAAATGCTTTCAAGAAATCCTGCTACAGGCTTTTTTTTAATTCAACTTAACACTCACTCGAGAGCTCAAACCCCCCCCACTTGGCTGTTCTCCCTCTGTGCCAGCAATGCAAGGACGGTCCCTAATGAAATCACACTGTAGTGTTTGACCTGTGGAGGTCAATAGTTTGAAACTGAAGTGTGTATAAGTGCAGCTCACTTCATGTCCCAAGCAAGCACAACATGCAATGCAAGGAGCAGTTACTGCTATAAATAGCGCAGAGTGCATGAAAGACACCTTGGCCACTATTAGACGTTGCAGCAAACATAGCCCTCACTCACAGGCTCTGGCCTTGTCATACATTATGTGCTTGAGCAGGTTGTAAACACACTTTGGCCAAATTGGATGTGTGTGTTGGCAAGTGCACACACGTGCGTGTGCGCGCACACACACACACACACATACATGCACGCACGCACGCACGCACACACACACACACACACACACACACACACACACACACACACGCAGAGAGAGAGAGAGAGCACAACACCTCTATTATAAACTCCTCTTCACCTACAAATCCATCCATAACGGGCCCCTTCAGTGGCATTTCGGACCATCCTGGCACCCTAGGCGAGATCACCAACCGGCATGTCATGTCAGTATCATGTCAGTATCATGGTCAGTATCATATTAGTATCATATCAGTATCATGTCAGTATCATGGTCAGTATCATGGTCAGTATCATATCAGTATTATGTCAGTATCATGGTCAGTATCATATTAGTATCAGTATCATGTCAGTATCATGGTCAGTATCATATTAGTATCATGTCAGTATCATGGTCAGTATCATGGCCAGTATCATATCAGTATCATCATGCTTTTATCATGTCAGTTTCATGGTCAGTATCATGCCATTATCATGTCAGTATCATGGTCAGTATCATATCATTATCATGTCAGTATCATGCCATTATCATGTCAGTATCATATCATTATCATGTCAGTATCATGCCATTATCATGTCAGTATCATGGTCAGTATCATATCAGTATCATGTCAGTATCATGCCATTATCATGTCAGTATCATGGTCAGTATCATATCATTATCATGTCAGTATCATATCAGTATCATGTCAGTATCATGCCATTATCATGTCAGTATCATGGTCAGTGTCATATCAGTATCATGTCAGTATCATATCATTATCATGTCAGTATCATGCCATTATCATGTCAGTATCATGGTCAGTATCATATCAGTATCATGTCAGTATCATGCCATTATCATGTCAGTATCATGGTCAGTGTCATATCAGTATCATGGTCAGTATCATATCAGTATCATGTCAGTATCATGGTCAGTATCATGATTCAGTATCATGTCATTATCACCCCACACACACACACACAAATATACACACACTCTGAGAGTGTAAAAAATGTACTTGTCTCTCATAATGTGTTCAATTATAATTTGCTAGTGCTTATATTATTCTTTATTATATTGTTATATTTTGTATGATGATGATATAAAAACAAAATCTGATTTGAATGTGATCATTTATAAACTTTGAATACACAAACATGTATGAAGAGAAACATTTTACAACAGTGTTTCTCAATAGTTCCATTAGGTTCCATATTCTATTATATCCCATCCATTTTTGGGAGTCAAGGACTTGATCATTGTTTAAAGCAATATATCAAATAACACTCAACAAATGACACTCAATTAGTATCTAATAAATCATACACAGTTTCATGAAGTCCTTATCCATTGGTTTAAACACAGTGGTAATCTATGAAAGTAAAGTGGGTTAAATTATGAAATGACCTTCAGAATAATCTTAAAATATGTCACATGCATAAATTGCCACATGGTTTTCAAGTTTAAATTGCGACACCCCTTGTCTGTACTTGTTCTTGTGAACTTGTGAAACGTCACCAGTCGCAGCCCAAGTATTATTCAAATTGAAATGTCTGCATCTAGCCAAGTACAGTCCAAATGCCTCGGATGTGAACTTGATCCACTCACTTTATCGAGGATGCACTGGGATGTGACATTGTGTGATCGTGGGACAGCCAAATCCTAGAATTCGTTTTGCACCAACCAGCAGCAATCGCAAGCGAAAACCCATAATACATTTTCGAAATACTATTTGTTTCATGAAATGTAGTTTTAAGATTTATTTTCCACTGTTTTCACTGAAACACTCATGTGACCTCAAGTACAATTCCACCTCAAATGAGAAAGATGTGTTCTCTGCTCTCATGAACATAAGAGAACATTCTTCCAAAGTTAACTTGAGGAGAACATTCTTCCCATGGACCCAAGTCTGTGCGTATACTGGTATTGAGAAATGACCATGATTTTCCACACACCTTACAAAATGAGGCAATGACATCACGTGCCAGACTGAGACAGTCAAAATGTTGTAAGCGAGGCAAATGAGGCAGCAATATTGACTTTATACAATGAACTGAACCGAACCATAGAATGTGGAAACATCTTCACAATTTAAAAACCATTGAATGTCAAAAATCTGAAAGACAAGCTTGGTCCAGATATGTGCCCAATTTGGTGCAGATTTCTCAATATTTGTAGGAGCAGTGAAAAAACGGATTTTAACACAATTAAAAATGGCGGAGATGCTATCCAGGCACTGTGGGTGTGGCTTATCCAAGAGAATGTGACGTCACACCGCTGAAAGTGAGGCAACCTCACAAGATGGCACCACCTGTCCATTGAACTCAATGGATGGGGGCCGCCATGTTGTGTTCTGCTGCACTATCTTGTATTAGGACAGATTTGTCTTGACCATAGATCGTAGATACTGCACTGGCTGCTGCTGTTTATTGGAGTGATGCGTCATCCGTCATATGTCACACGAAATGTGTGTATGTATATTGAGGCAGGAGGTATATATATCCACTGTTAAAATAATCATTAGTCGCTGAATTTTAACCGATTTCCAAGCAGTTTTGGTTCCCCAACACGGCCAAAATGTAAATTTGCTCGTTATAGTGCCACTATGAGGCCAATTGAGGTGAATTTCGTAACCTTATTAGCGGCTGAGACTTACAATGAGGACAATAACAATAGGGTTAGCACCTGCGGTGCCTCGACTACTAATACAATGTATTATCATTCTTAGCAATATCAATATGCATAGATACACACCATCACATATTCCCCAATCACAGTCAGAATCTTATCTCTAAGTTTCTTTATGCAAACACACACAACCAACATGTATAGAGAGACATGCATGCATGCACACAGTCATACACACCCGTATCTGTTGCAATATGAGCAGGTCAGTGATTTCACCCCTCTGATGCGTTTTCCTGTTTTCACTTGGAGGATGTGGTTACATTTACTGTATCACAGGCTGCGTCCTTCTCATTCAAGCCGTTTTGAAACGGCTGCTGCAAATTGTCGCCCACGAGCCTAATAGCCCACTCGTGTAGGCTGCTGACTCATTAACGGTAACATCTAATGGAAACAGGTTGAACAGTTTGTAAAATCACACCCCGTGTGGGTCCACAACATAAAATTACCAGTTGATTAAGATGCATAAAAAGAACAGTCCTCCACAGATGATATGAAAAATATGACTGAGATTTTGTTGCTGAGGTCAACAGATGGAGAGAGGGGGGGGGTGGATAGGGGGCGGTGGCGGTACACTCATGGCAGGGCATGTGAGTGCATCCCAAGTAGAGGCTGAGCAAGGAGACATGATCAAGGACAAGTTTAACGAGGCTGCACTGCCCTCTGCTGATGAACTGCTGTAAATGGAACAGAGTTGCATTTCTGATATTTCTGTTAAACTCCGTGTACGCCGAGGTTGTAATAATTATATCATTGTCCGAAGGTATATTCTGCAATTACACTGATGTGAGTTGTGTATGTACTTGGTTATAAGACATATATGTCAAGTGTTTAATTGTTCTGTGTTAGGCTGACACTACTTCACAAGCAAAATCAGCCCTTAGCAAAGAGCAGTTTATTAAAGTGTACTACTGTATAAGTATACTTCTTTTATACTAGAAATGAGACAGTATACTTTAAGTTGACTTTTTATATACTCAACAGATATATACTTAAAACTAGTATACTTAAGTATACTGAAAAGTATACTGAAAAGTCTAAGTATATTAACTAATTAGACTACCAAGTACTATAATTCTAAGGCTTATACTTACTGTGATTTTTTTTTTTTGATATTTAATTATATGATATACTATATTTAATAAATACCCTTTGTTTTGCCGTTTTCAAAAAAGTTTTTTCACAGAATCAAACTTTTTATGGTCATGATTCACCAGGACCCTGGATGGCTTGATTCTAGGCTTCAAATAATTGATATAAATATTTTTGGAAATGTCAATGGGAAAAATGCATCGAGTATTTTGAAGTGGAACCAGGAAATGGCCGCCACTGCTATGCCCTATACTTATACTTCCTGAAACTAGTATACTTAAGTACACTTGTCTTATACTGAAAAGTATAAAGAACAGTCTAAGGCTTATACTTCCTGAGACTAGACAAGTCAAACATTTAAACTATATTTATTGTTCTAAATTAAGGACTAAAATATTACCTTAAAGTATACTTGTGTAAACTAAACATGTTCCAAAAAAAGTATACTTTCTAGTGTACTACAAGTACATTGTTATTAGTATACTTATAATACTTATACTTATACTTTTTTGCTAAGGGAAATTCTATGTACCTGATACAGTACTACAGTATACAGCAAAGTGCTCCTGATTCTGAACTGATACTGCCATTACCACAGCCTGTTTTTGTTTTCTTTTTTTAATTTAACATTTAAAACCATTTGTTTTGAATCAGTTTATAAGACTACGGCCTGCGGGAGTGATACTGGATGTGATTCAAGCTTCTGTTCAGCAGTCACCATCATGATGTCTTATACTATGTTGAAGCCGTGCAGCTGAAACAGGTTGATGAGGAACATGCATGGAGAGAGAAACGTGCATTATTTTCCACCTGGTTCCATAAAACAAGCACACTTTCAGCAGTGAGTAAAATATCTAATTAGTAAATAATGCCATGTTTAGTTCTCATATATTTATTGAACATTGTTGAGTATGATACCGCTCTTGTATTAACTCTAATAATATAGTATAAAAAATTAAAAAAGTACAAATAACAACAAAGACGGGACAAGGCATTGTAAACAACATCCAGAACAAGATAAAAGAAACAGCTTTCATCATGGCAGTATTTTCTGAATAAATGATTTTTTTCCTGTCATAAAACATGAATTATTTTTTTTAACTCTGTATTTTATAGTGTCATCATTGCAAAAAAAACATGCCTCCAAATGAGACGTCAGTCAGAAACATTCCCAGCATCTGGGAGCAACTTAGTGTTTTTCTTTTTCCTTCTTACAGTATTCCATATCAACACAAAACGCTGAAAAGGGCCCCCCCAAAAATGCAAGTCCGTATTTTCAGAGGGTACAAAACATGAAACGTACAGATACTCAAAGCGGGCCCAGAAAATAGCCTCTTATTAGTTTATATGACCATGTCCGACTCTCTTCTGAGTCGCTAACGGAGAAAAAAAAGAAGTTGAATTAAGATGAAAGAGAGGAAGATGGGGCAATTCTGCAAAACATCCCATGCTGCCTTAGGCCAGGATTGTGCCGC
Organism: Gymnoscopelus braueri; assembly: GCF_963280865.1. Classification (NCBI taxonomy): domain Eukaryota; kingdom Metazoa; phylum Chordata; class Actinopteri; order Myctophiformes; family Myctophidae; genus Gymnoscopelus; species Gymnoscopelus braueri. Next base: position 23,904,394 of record NC_137605.1, read on the forward strand.
AAAAAAAACAGAAAAAAGAAAAACATTCCTCATTGGATGAGGCCAGGACAAGGGGCTGCCAAGTGGCCGGGTTAACCCCATAGTACCAGACATGGTCGTCTGACGGCATCTGCTACATGTGATGGTCAGCATATGTCCAATATGCAGTGCGTTATATTACTGGATTTGGAAATGGCATTAAGTGGGTAGGAGGAGGAAGGTGGTGGGGGGGACAAGTCCTTCAAGGAGGAGCTAGCTGACGGCGTTAAGGTCGTTTGAGTTTGTCGATGTGGAAGGTGAGTTTGAGGGCAGGGCCGAGTTTCAATCCCATGTATTTCATCATCATGTCACTCCGCAGCAACAGCAGGGCTTTGCCGTCAATCTCCTGTAACAGACGGCAGGGAGGAGTTTAAATAGAAAGAAAGATTATGGTACTACCGAGCATCAATCTCTGCCAATCTTATGGCACGTTTCCACAGCATGGTACCAGCTAAACCTGATTTGCCTTTTTTGGTTTTCCATTAGGCCAAAGTACCTGGGACTTTGGCTGAGGCGACACCCACACATAAAACACTGCAGACCACTAATTGGACAGACAGAATCATCACTATTGTGTTTTTATGTCACAATGGACTCCCCTGTACTGCATAGAAGCACCTGAATACTGTTAATAAACATTTAAACTAGCCGTTGAATGTGAAATGAATCACTATTGAGCAACTGCATGGCCTATTTGTCACCTAAAATGTTATCATAAACTGTCTTGTTGGACTGTACAGGGGAAATAGATAGTTTCCACCTTCAGGAGGCTGCAATTCCAAACTGGCCCCTGTCAAAGTCTTAACCTACCCCCCCCACCCCCCCTCCCCTCCTCCTAAAACTGTCTATTGTACATATTTCTTGTTTTTCATACCAGTAACCTGTAAGCTGATTGTATGACGTTCTGCATAGTAGTGTATATTTGTATGTCTTCTTAAATGTCATCATAATTTGAGTGCACAGGGATCTCATTTTAAATAAGCCAAGTGCTTTTATGAGCGATCCAGTTCAGAGGACCTTGTATTGTGAATAGTACTTCCATGTGCTTTTACCATGTCTTTCTAAATAAAGTATTCAATCAATCAATCAATCCAGATATCATTGGTGCTAGCATTAGCTTTAAGTCCTATCTGCAGTGGAAAAATGAAGTAAAGCGATAAGTCAAGTTGAGTCCAAAATAATTAAAGTGATTCTATCGCTGCAGATATGCGAGTCATTTTATCTGCAGATTTTTTTTACAAAACTTCGTCAAACGACAGATCCAGTTTGGGAACAAAACCTTAACTACATGAATCCCAGCGTCCTTATTCTGGGGGCAAACATTCGGCGAAGAGGTTTGCTGTAGAGGGGAAAAAGGAGCGGACCAAGTATAGAGCTCTGCGGGACCACGGTCAACTCCATGTACGTACATAGGGTATAAGTGGTTAACCCATTAAGACCTGGGACGCATCTGTGTCATTTTTAGATTTGAGTTAAAAAGCATTATTTTAGACTTTGGCTATTCAAAAATAGCAGATCTACAAGCTCGTAGATCTGCTATTTTTGAAAAATCGAGAAAATTTGTGCAAATCTTTGAATAGATATATTTTTAAAGCAAACACTTTTAACTAACATTTTTGCCTCTGGGGGTCCCTGGGACACAAATATTTTGAGATAGGGGTCCGCGGCCAAATACATTTGGGGTCATATAGAAACATACGTTTTTTCAGAATACTGTTGGGATTTAGAAGACATCTTGTAGAATCGGAACCTCAGGCCTTAAAGGGTTAACTATAAATGTCTGTATGAGGGGCTGATATACGCACGTGTTTCCTGAAGAGGTCGGCATGCGGGGCCAACACTGGGTCAATGTCTCTGATGTACTGCATGACGTCCTCCACTGTCCACAGGTTTGGGTCTTGACTGCTGGGTCTGGGGCTCTCCCGGAAACTGCCTGAGCCTGGACAAAAAGGGGGGTTGGGGGGGGGGGGGTCGCTGTTACTATGGCTCCGTGGCTAAATGTCAAACACTTCAAACGCTCATTTAGTATTTTTTTATTGGGCTGCAAAGTGTTTCTAATCCCTTTGCCAAAAAAAAAGAAAGAAAGAGCAAAAGACAAGAACCAGAAACTTCAGTATCCACAGTTGTGGTTGTAGGTTTTCCTTTTGTAGTATCTCATTGTTGATAAACTGTACACAGTATATTCATTCACATTTGCTCTGGCAATAGATGTGTATTAACTCTCTTACTGCCAAGAACGATGACGAGACATGGTCATAACGCCTTGGCTGCCAAGATTTTTTTTTTTTTTAGAAAAACGTTCAGAACCCAAGATATCGTGATCCGAAGATTTGCTGCTCCATTCACTTCTTGGTTAACTTATTACTTAAAAAGGCTGTATCTCGGTAGTCTGGTAAAGCCCCTCCCTCCAGAAAATCTCATTTTCCATTTGATTTCAGGAAGGAGTCTGGCATGAAGGCTTGGCTGGGCGTTTCTAGCGCATTACCAAAAAGCCGAGCCTATCTCAGCGTCGTCGCTCATCGTTCTGTGATTGACAGCGAAAGTTGGCCAATCAGGTGGCGAGTTCGAGTGAGCCCGAATGGGACCGAGTGCAGCCGGCAAAAATGGAACGAGCCGCCATTGTTTTCTGTGGGCAGTTAAACTTTTTACTTTCGGATTTTAAAACGCTCTCAAACTTCTTTTTTGAGGCACGGAATTTACTTTTAAGATATCGTTTGGATAGAATTTTGTTGTTTAACTTCATATATGTGGTCAATTAATCATGACAGAGCCTATTTAAAAATAAAAATGTAGAGAACCGGCAGGGGCGGGCAGTGACACGCATGTATCCGAATAAGGCAACCTATTTTGGGCGTGGCCGTCTCAAAAGTCCCGTTGCGTCACATTAGTCTGGAGGTGGTAAAAATGCACTGGCTGAAGTGGGACACTGCTGATTGGCTGAAGGGGTTGTCAGTCAACGGTATTACTCCCGCCCAACTCCAGCCCACAGCCAAAATTGCAGAATGGGTGATCATGCCAGACTCACTCCTGAAATAAATTACAAATGAGATTTCCGGAGGGAGGGTTTACCAGGCTAGTATCTCGGCTCCTGTGTACTTTTTTTTTTTTTGTGGGCGAGACATGCTATTTTCAAAGGCGTATAAAATTGAACAGGGACGTCACGATGACATTTTTTTTTGTTTTGCGAAAGCACAGTGAAACCCGCTGTGATTATAGCAGCCATCAGGGGATCGATCATACTGGAGATAAATATTCTGTGACTACTTGAAAAAGGTAAGAAAATCAAAAAAATCGCTGGCAGTGGGCAAACGCAGCCAGAAATAAGTCTGGCAGTGAGAGAGTTAATTCAAATATTCACCCTTACATTTCTTTTATATTGATAGACTCTATGTTCATTCATTCAGAGATCCAGTGCAGATATCTAGGGCCAGCAGCTCAGTATTTTCTTGATTTGGTTCTTGAGTATTTCATTTCTGCCGTTTCCTGCTATGACACCTGAATTTCCGTCTGGGGATCGATAAAGGGTGCATCTCATCTATGTCTGTGTCCCTAGCAGTAAGTGAGCATTAACCCCTTAAGACCTGGAACGCATATGTGTCACTTTTTGGTTTGAGCTAAAAAAAAGCATTATTTTACACTTTGGCTATTCAAAAATAGCAGATATACAAGCTCATAGCGCGGCACCGAGTGCCGCGCTATGAGCTTGTAGATCTGCTATTTTTGAAAAATCGAGAAAATGTGTGCAAATTAATATATTTACATTCTTTTAAAGCAAACATTTTTAACTCAAATCTTTGCTTCTGGGGGTCCCTGGAACAAAATGTTTTGAGATGGGGGTCGGCGGCCCAAATACATATAACTTTGGGGGTCCTTGAAATGAAAAGGTTTGAGAACCACCGATATAGAAACAGGTTTTTTCTGAAAACTGTTAGGATTTAGAAGACATTTGTAAGAATCGGCCTCAGGTCTTAATGGTTTAATGCACATGGCGAGCACTGGGCCAATAACCCGTGATGAAGCTCTTTCCCCACTCAACTCTTTACCTGTGGAGTTGAGATGCAGCAGCTTAGAGGGGGAGCGCAGGCCGAGGGGCTGTCCTGTGGAGCGGGGAGACAGGGGGCTCTTCTTTAAGTGCTCTGACCCGCCCACGCCGTTCTCCAGATACGACTCACCTGGAGGAAGTATGGAAGAAAAACTAAGAAGATCAGAGAGACAGCTCTGCCCTAAATGAAAACAGTGGGACAGTAAGTGACTGATGTCGGGTCATTCGGAAATTCAGGGCTCTCCGTGTCGGCGTACGAAAATTCAGAACGCTGCACTCTGAACGCACTCTGACCGCCACAAGTGAAAAGCCGGGTTGTCATTGACAGAGGATGTCATTGCAAAATGCGATGCTTGTAGCGCCTTTGGTAATCTAGACAGTATTCAACAATGTGTATGTGTAACAACACAGGTGATAATCCTGTTTAAAAGAATTTAAAGATGAAAATAGCAGCAGTAAACAAGTACCTACTCTGACCGTTCATAAACTAATTGATATCAAAGCGCTGTATGACATCAAAACCATCCAGTATTTACACACATACCATGTGATCTTAATATCGATGCTATGGAAGAACAAACACACAGTTTATTGACAAACTAAAAAGGACACTTCCACACTGACTGTGCGGTCCAGGGGAGCCAACCGGTGATCTTCTGATTCCCATGCGGCCTCTCTAACAACTGAGCCAGGCTGGGACCTGAACTCAGTCTGGTGCCCTCCAGTGGAGGGAACAGGAAGAAGAAGAAAAAAATACGAACAAAAAAACAGACACGGACCCTCCACTATTGTGTTGGGGGACAGGAAGGCAGGACGATATCATGACTAATGTCAAATTCAAATTCAGAAATCAATATCCAATCAGAAATAAACATAAAATGCGGCCTATTTTGAAGCCAGTATAAGAGTAGTCTATTCAGAGTAGAATATCCCATTCTGTGAGAACAATAATAATTATTAACTACCTGTTTTTGTAAATAGGTGTAATAGTCTTTAGTAAAGTAACATTGTTAGTTCATGTTAGTGTTTTGTTGTATTTTGATATATTTTTAAAACATTTTTTCATCTTGCAATGTAACTACAATATGCTAGTTCATTTTTAAGTTATACTAAATCAAGATATTATGATTAATCAAGATATTATTATTGCAGTATGGTCAAAGGAAAGGTAGTCTAACTGTTTAAGGAGAGATAGCTAATCGTAGCTAACATTAGCTGCCAACAGTTGTTTTAGCTTTTTGCTTGAAGAACCTCCTGCCTTGGAAACCTGGCTCACATTTATTTTGGTGCATCCACACACAAATGTTGCCTAGAAAGTATGGTAGCTATTCAGGCAGATGTAACTCTGGATTGAATGGCAAATAAATGTCTTAAAACTCCTTGTTGTTGCCTGCTATGTTGCATCTATGAACATTTAACTGATTCATAGTGACAGTGATGGTAACTGAGCTAATGAAATGTATTAGAGATGATCAGAGATATAAATAACATTACCTACATTAACAACTTCTAGTTTAGTACAACATGGCTCCATTCTGGCACATGGGTGTGAATACAGTATTGATCATATATGTCTTTCTCAAATGTATGAACCACATGTCACAAGTACAGTAGCCAAATTGATTTCCCATTATATTATGTAAAAATGATTAATTAGAATAATTCTTACAAATACAGAAGAAACTATATTTATCGTTCTCTAAACCTAGCACTTAAATGACAGTCTAATTAATTTGAGTTCATTCAACTGTGTGCCATCAATCATTTTTATTTGAGTGACTATTCAAATGCTGGATATCCCATTTTTGATCTAAGCTCTTAAAATCCAATTAACTTCATTAAAATCTAAGGAAATTGACCTATGAATAAATGATTAACCCACACTAATAAGGTTAATGTCATTTTCACCGATGACAACAGCTCCTAATAGTTATCTCCAAGACCCTACTAGACTTCATCAGACACTCCTCAACAGGCGATAATTAGGTGTGCTGTGGAATGAAGTGGCTCGAGTAAGCATGGCACAGAATTGGAAGAGTTAAGAGCCTCTGATATAGAAGACACAAAACTCCTAAGTCCTATTTAATGAGAAATAAGATTTCATCCCAAACCTCTCTCAAGAAAGGCTTGATTTACTGAACTAGTAGAACAGAATGAAATGGAGGAGAGTGTGGAGTACCTTTTCAGTCTTTCCAGTAACATGCACTAGATTAACTGACTATTATGGGCATCGTTTGACTCGAGGCCGGGTGTCATTCATCCTTTGAATTATGTTCAGAGAAGCTGAATATAATAGACACCCTTTCATGTTGGCCTGGTATTTATTGTTATGAGTACAGCTTATGACTATGACATAAGGTGAGCGGAATTCAGTTAAATGGGGGGTGTCTGAGCCGAGGTATGAGTGACAGACAGCCTTGTAAATAAGCGTCTTGTTGTCCGGCAAGAGCTCCACGGCTCCAGGACGCTCAACCCAGCAGCTGTGACCAGCAGGAGAGCTCACAGGCAGGGAGAAGTACAAACACTCAATGTCCATCTCTGATTCATCTTCCATCTTTTAATTAATTTCACATCTACACACATGCTAGTTTAAAACTTTGTTATCAATATTCAGTTGTTTGTTTCCATACAGTAGACTGTTTAGTGGGTACGCCTCGTCCACCCCTATTTCAGACCACAGAGCATTACTGGTTGGCTGCAGCCCTGTCTTGCTGCACTGTGGCAGCGGAAAAGTTTACATTTTCTCAACTTTGCCACTCTATTTTGTATAGGATCCGCCTCCTGCCACAGTGAGTTCAGCTTGAGGATGGTCTGGTGCTCATGCAATAAACTTCTATCTTAGAAATACTCAAGTGTCACCGACTCCGTTTGACTCAACATCCTGACCTAATCCAGAATTCCTTGACAAGAGTAAAACAGAAGAGATCTACAATTTGCATTGCCCATAGAGAAACAGTACAGAGCACCCCAGTGATTATATGAAGTTAACAGCTTATGGCTGTGCAATTCACCGAAAATATATTAAAAAAAAACGATATTTAGAACCAATAACCGACTTAATCTTGCTCATGTAGGTTAATCGAACAATGACAAGTATTTGTTTCCTTCTTTTCCCCCCTTATATATCAACAAATTGACACAAACAATTTCTAAATACTTTTTTAATTGACTACATTGATTAGTCTGATTAACCACTTAACCCTGTATTATCCTTTGTTTGTACAATGGAGGTGTACAACAAAGCAAAAATAGCCAATCTACAAGCTCAAAACAGGTTGCATTGCGACGTGTTGTGAGCTTGTAGATCTGCTATTTTCACATTTTTAAATAATAATAATCGTTCATCAATCGTAAAAAAATAAATAAGTTTGAAATAATGGTGATTGATAGTGATTTGAAGCCTTATGGCCCAGCTAGCCCCATCATCCACAGCAGTGTTGTACCTTCAGTGGAGTGGTGGTGGGTTTTGGGTATTTTGTGGGGCAGGGGGCTGCTGTAGGAGTCCTGCAGGAAGCGCTTGGTACCTCGGCCCGGTCCTGTTGTCAGACCGTCTCCAAAGCCTCTCCTCTCTATGAGCGGCACATACAGGAGGACAAGAAGAGTCCAATTAGCACAGGCGGAGTAGGAGAATGACATAAGATTGAGTAGGACTTTAGTAGCAAGACGGAAGAAGGGGAAAAAAAACAATTAAGCCAAATTGTATTGTATTAAAATTGTATTAACCCATTTAGACCTGTTGTAACCCATACGTTGTTATACCTTTCAATCCAGGAGCCACCTCTGTGTCTCATTAGTTGTTGCTATACATATAGTTGTTGCTATACATATAGTTGTTGCTATACATATAGTTGTTGCTATACATATAGCAACATACGTTTTTTATTTATTTTTAGTAAGAATTTGAAAGTTTTCAGAAAACATAGGTTACGTTTTAGAAGGCGTAGAATCAGCCTTAGGTCTAAATGGGTTAAAATATAGCGGAAATAACCTAAAAATAACCTTATCTAAGAAGCTCACATCTGTCATATGGCACTGGTACAGAAAAAGGACAGTCATTTATTATAGTAAAACTAAATGCCAGACACAAGAGGGTTGAATACTCATTTGTTAATCGTACTTGAGGCAAAAGTTTGATTTGCAGTCATCAGTGGTGGAAAGTAACTAAGTACATTTACTCAAGTACTGTACTTAAGTACAATTTTAGGTATTTATTTTTACTTTACTGGAGTATTTCCAATTTTCTGTACTTACTTCTACTCCACTACATCTGAGAGGCAAATATTGTACTTTTACTCCACTAGAATTATTTGAAAACTTTGGTTACTAGTTACTTTGTAGATTTAGATTATTATTACAAAACATACATTAACCGCTTCAGCCCTATATACATTTCGGCCATTTGAAAATAGACGATCTACAAGCTCTGCGACGCATTGTGAGCTTGTAGATCTGCTATTTTCAATAGATTTTTACGAAAACTTGTGAAATGGGGACAGTCTGCATAATGAGTACTTTCTACTTTTGGTACTTTAAGTACATTTTGATACCAATACTTTTGTACTTTTAAGTACATTTTCAATTCCGTATTTTTGACTTGTAACAGAATATTGCAGTATTGATACTTTTCCTTAAAGTAAACAACAATGTGAGTACTTTTTCTGACCACTTGCAGACAGCCATGATGGCCCAGAGAGCCCCCTCACCTGTGTTGTACGTGTGGCTTTCGTAGTGCAGGCCCCCTCTGGCCACAGGCTGGCTGCCAAACAGAGGGTCACAGTGGAGGTTGTGACAGAGCTTCTCCAGGAAGCGCAGGACGTACGTGACACTGCTGACCGTGGGCAGCGTCAACGTGTGCTGTTGTTGCTCAAAGAAGGCTGGAGGAGGACACAAACATACACACATTTACCAAACACAGTGTTTTGTATTCGTTGATGACATTGTATCATTGTGTTATTTTTTCATGCTATGTTGATGAATTGAATACACATAGGACCACAATGGAAAACAAGTCCCCGGGACATTTTTGTGTTATCCTTTCAGCCTTAAATGTCTGACTGTACCTCGTGCTGCTAATTCAATATTAATTAAAAAAAATGTCAGAGTACAATTACACAAAGATAGAAACACAAAACTTTATAAACACATAGGGGTACTGTGTGTTTCTACTGTGCTGTCCACTATGCAGTAAATCAACCATTTGATGATAGTACATTTTTGCAGCTAAATTATTAAGTAGCCTATCATTTAATAATGTAGCTGCACTGTCCCCCACTGTGCTTAATGTGAGATCCTGTTCCTGATCCTCAGAACGTAACAACGTTTTAGGGTGCAAAAAGACGCAGTCGATCTGGGACATTTTATGATGTCAGAGCAGGAAGCAGAGAGCTGAATGACGCCCCTGCACTGATTTACATTCTAGTCAAATGTGTGTTTAGGTAGTTATGTAATCTTAAAGGGATATTTCACTTTCAAAAAAACTTTGGGTAATTTTATCGTCTACTCATGCTTTTGTGAGCCCCCCAGACCGTTTTTAAGTTGCTTGATTCATTATTTAGATATTAGATATTCAATTCAATTCAATTCAATTCAATTTTATTAAAGTGTCAAATCACAACAAGTTGTCTCAAGACACTTAATTTTATCAGACACGCCTACTTCCTATACAAACCCATTATAACTTCAAACTCCATTTTTAACATGTTAGATTAATCAAAAACACCCGTCCTTGGTTCTGGTGACTCACCCTGCCCTCCTAATACGCGAGGGGGCCGTGTTTTTTTTTGATAACTTTTTTCATTTATTTTTAATATTCTTTTGGGAAAATAAAAATAAATAAATACAATAAAACAATTCTATAAAATAAATGAAAAAATTAATAAAAAAACACGGCCCCCACGCGTATAAGGAGGGCAGGGTGAGTCACCAGAACCAAGGACGGGTGTTTTTGATGAATGTTAAAAATGGAGTTTGACGTTATAATGGGTTTGTATAGGAAGGGGGCGTGTCTGATAAAATGAATATCAAATATCTAAATACTGAATCAAGCAAATTAAAAACGGTCTGGGGGGCTCACAAAAGCCTGAGTAGATGATAAAATGACCAAAAGTTTTTTTGAAAGTGAAATATCCCTTTAACTAGTAGTGGTTCTCAACATGTGGGTCAGGACCCTCGATTTTTTGGTGGTCCCCAGATGAACAGATGAAGTAAAAAAACCAACAACAAAAAAAATCATTACTGCATCAAAAGCAGTCAACAAGGTGGGGCTGGCGAAAGGGCCTACTCTGTGTGGAGTTTGCATGTTCTCCCCGTGTCTCCTAGGGTAGTTAATACCCTCACAAAAACATGTAGTAGTAATCCTGGTCGCTATACCGCCTCCCCCATGACAGCCGGGGCGCCTGATGGAGGGGAAAGGAACTGGTTGAAATAACGTGTTCCTTCCACGCGCTACGTCCTACCGGGGAAACTCCCTCCCTGTCAGGTGACAAGAAGCTCAGTTGGCTCTCATGCATTGAAGGTGGCATGAGCCCTGGCCCTGGCCTCCCTAGGCTGTGGGGGACTGGTGTAGCGCTGGTGTAGCGCCCCGGGATCACTTAGAAAATTGGCACCGGGTTACAAAAATCGCGGGATAAATACTTAGAGAAAAAAAAAAAAAAAAAAGTAGTCAACAAACTATACTATAAAAACTATATAAAATAGCCGATCTACAAGCTCACAAGTATAGATCGTCTATTTTCACAATATTCATCTGTGGAACCGAGTCAAACAAAATGTAATGCCTCAATTCCTACAATTCCAAGTGCTTGTCAGGGTGGGGTGGGGGGGGGTCCCCAGTTTAAATATGATCATTTTGGGGGGGTCGCGGCCTGAAAAGGTTGAGCACCGCTGATGTTAACTGACCTGAGATGACCTCTCCGCCGTGGCCCGACTTGAGGCAGGAGAAGACCATGGCCTGGTTGGGCGCACAGTCCACGCACGCCTGAACGCACTGCTGCAGCACCGAGGACGCCCGGCCGGGGCCAAAGTGGTCCGGTAGCTGCTGGACCCGCCGCTGGTCCAAGTGGGGTCCCACCTTGCCGTACTTGTTCAGGTACACACATACTGAGAGGGGTGAGGGGGGGCGAGGGGGGGGCAGGGCAAAACAAATGTCACATGTCAGGGCCAAGCTGAGAGAGAGATGAAGCAGGGACCCCCCCACTAAATATTGTATAAAATTATGTTGCAGATTAAACCTTTTTCATACATTTCATAGACATTTGGATTCATGTTAATGTGCATTTTAACTCTTTGACTGCCAGAGTATTTTCATAAAGTACTCCCCCAGTGCCAGCAATTTTCGTGTTTTTTTATTTTTATATTTTGAATTTTTCTCATGAAAATAATTTAAGGACACATAATTTAAAGACCCAGCACAAATCCGCCACTAGAGAGCAGCACATGACAGCTTGATCATGTCGTTGGGTCTCTCTCACCCTTCTTGATAGATTAGACAAGGAAAAACATGAAAACGGATGTGACGTCGTCCCAGATTGTTTTGATCGGCGAAAATTACGATGTGATACACGACGGCGATGACTGATCGTCACCCAGACCATAGATTATAGAACAGAACCTGTCCGTCTGTCCGTTATACCGTGTGAAAACCCGTTTATTTACCTATTTTGGACGAAAATGACTGGGGAAAAAAATCAAAAACCGGAAACGGAATCCAGGTCATGGAACCGGATGCAGATGTCCGTGAAGTAAGTGGAACTCGAGAATAACATTGAATATTAAGCAGCATAGCGCAATCAGAGATTAAACAATGAACGCGCGTCAAGCGCGTCGAACTCGTCGACGGCCAACTGGACAAAGTAGCACTTGACGCGTTATCGCGTCGTCCGCAGTCAAAGAGTTAAGGTAGTTAACCTTTAAACTCTCAATATTTTGTCAACTTGACCGTTGGGCCGGGCGTTGGCTCTGTACTTGGTCTGCTCTTTTTCCCTCTACACCGACTCTCAGAAAATAGCCGATCTACAAGCTCACAACGCCTCGCAGCGCGAGGCGTTGTGAGCTTGTAGATCTGCTATTTTCAGCTAATGGTCCCCACCACACAAAGATTTGGCGGACCCCCTGTAGTAACTCTGAGGACACCCTAGGGGTCCCGCACCCCCCGTTGAAGACCCCTGTCATTATGTCATCCATCAGTAAGCACTCATTTAAAAGCAGTGGTTCTCAAAGTGGTGGTCCGGGGACCCCCAGGGGTCCTTGAAAATCTGTTTAACCAATCAACAGAAATGGTATCTAAATGATTGTTTTAGTGACGTATCGTGCAAATGTGTTCTATTTACAATTTAACCAAAATGTGAATGCATAGCTTCATGTATCATGAAATGTGCAGAACATTTAAATGTTAAAGGGGTAGTTCACCCCCAAAATAACTTTTTTTCTATTGATTACTGACCATCTGGAGCCTTGGAACTACCCCTTTAAGCTTTTTTTTTTTTTTTTTAACCTTTGTGTTTATTTAGCATTTTTCAGACAGTTAGACAGAGGAAGAACATCGTTTCATCATATCATTTTTTGTTTCGATTTCCCCCCCCTGAGAAAAACATAATTTCATCATATAATTTTTTTTATTCCCCCCCCCCACCCCACATTACTGGTTAGAGTCCATACAGACAAAGCAAAGTAAAAAAATAATAAACAAACATATACAAAGTGAAAAGTATAAAAAACTAAGCATATGTCACAATATAGTAATTTTTTGAAAAATTATTAAATTATAATGATACTAAATAATAACTAGACACGTCGCAATTCAGGGCAATTGCAGAGTGTGGTTGCGCCGACGCGAGTCGCGGGTCGCTGCCGCCGGGACTCGAGGAATACGCTGGGAGGAATACCGTCGGAGGCTGCGCCAATTACATTGTCACGCAACTCCTGAGATCACTTGCGTTTCATTTTGAGAGGATTGGTCCCCCCAACATATGTTTTTTGCATCAAAAGGTTACGTTTTGAGCATTTGTGGCGCCCCCTATGGATCAAAGTGGACATTGGGGTATAAAAACTGTGGGAGGAGATGCGGTTTGAAGTTTTTCAGTTTCTCTATAACAATAGTCTTTATTAGTGTGGTTGCCCTGTTAGGGCAACCACACTAATAAAAAAAATAATAAATTAAAAAAACGTTATGCCTTTGACTGCTGAACCATCATTTTAAGTCTAGATTTATTACATACTTTCATTAGATTATTAACCCATTAAGACTGGGAACGCAGCACGTGTGTCATTTATTTCATAGATTTCTATGGCTGTATTGCAATATTTGTAAGCTTTTCCAGAGAGGCCTATGCATCTGTAATGATGTGTATTGTACATGTGGTGGTCCTGTGGATGCAGTGTACCTGTGGGGGCCTGTAGTGCAGAGTTGGGGATGGTAGCGTTGTCCAGGGGCACAGTGCTGGTGTCGGGCTCTGGGGTGCTGCTAGTGGGGGACGTGGGTACTGGGTTAGGGACCACCCGTGGTTTTCTCTGGACACGCGCACACAGCACACACACACACACACACACACACACACACACACACACACACGCACACGCACACGCACAGATATATTACAAAGTGTTCACATGTAACCGATTCGTTACCGCACACATTTGATGCAAGCATACATTGATTACCTAAATACAAATCATACATTGTCGTGACAATAAATAGATGACAGACAATGTGATACTTTTCTTATTTTTTCATATCAAGGCTTTCGAGGCTAAACCCTGTGCTGAGGTGTATATTAGTAAAAGCAGGTGTGTGTGTGTACATTATAGGGGTGTGGGAAAAAATTTATTCGAATACGAATCGCGATTCTCATGTTGGACGATTCAGAATCGATTCTCAAAATAAGAAAACAAGTGGCAAGTTCTGGGCTGAATCGGGTAAAAAAAACGATTTTGAATCGGGAAAAAAACGTTTTGTAATCGAGAATTGTTTTGAATTTTGAAAAAAAAAACGTTTTTGAATCGAAAAAAAAAAACGTTTTTGAATCGAGAATCGTTTGTTTTGAAAAAAATCGGAAAAAAACTGAATCGTGACCCCCAAGAATCGGAATCGAATCGAATTGTGAGATAGCAGAGGATTCACAGCCCTAGTACATTAATCTGTTTTTTTTCTACCTTGCTGCCAGGTTTGGGCCCTCTTTTCTTTGGGATTTTGATGGGTTCTGCTGTCTGGCTCTGGGCCTGCTGCAGAGCCACCCTCTGGGCCCAGTTGGCAGGCAGTCTGCCCCTGGGTCGCCCCGGGCCTGCCACCGGCCTACCCGGGCCTGCCACCGGCCTACCCGGGCCCGTCACTGGCCTCCCCGGGCCCGCCACTGGCCTCCCCGGGCCTGTCACTGGCCTCCCCGGGCCTGTCACTGGCCTCCCCGGGCCTGTCACTGGCCTCCCCGGGCCGGGCATGGCGCCCTCCAGCCAGCCAGCTCTCTTGGCCCAACCCATCTGTATATGCAGACAGCAGCAGAGACACAAAGGGAAAAAGGTTATTGTGGTGGTGGTAACGCTCATCTATTTTTGGCAAAAGAAATATATTATTATTTTACACTTTTGGATTCTTTGAATATATACCGGTATATCGTTTAAAGCGGACATTTTTAACTCAAATCTTTGCTTCTGGGGGTCCCTGGAACAACATATTTTGAGATGGGGGTCGGCAGCCAAATACATATACATTTTGGGGGTCCTTGACGTGAAAAAGTTTGAGCACCACTAATATAGAAGCATACGTTTTTTCAGAATACTGTTGGGATTTAGCAAGACATTTGTAGAATCGGCTTCAGGTCTTAAAGGGTTAAATAGTAACTAAACCCCACATCCAAACCTGTGTGAAGCCTGACCTCTAATGAAGATATCACATCACCTGGTACCAAAACCAGCCAAAAGCAGAAAACCGGTTCAGTACCTTGCGTTTCTCCATTAGATTTGGGGCGGGCTGGGCAATATCTATAAATATACGTATCAAATGCTGGCATGTGGATAAAGGGAAGTTGCAAAGATGAATTAGCTTTGTATGAATTAATTTCCCCCACATCCAAAGATGATTATCACTTGTCAAGGATCAACGTTGAGATTCACAGTATGCAAACTATTGTCACTGGCTGATTAGAGCCCCCAGGCCTAATGTCAGGCATAACACAGATTCAGGCTTGGAGTTTAGTTACTTTTTAATGAAGATGGAATATTATGCAGCCAGGAAAGGGCAACGTAAAGTCTATAAAAGATGTTTCCTGGCAACAAGGCGTTTACATGGAATTTAAAGCTGGCATTCAGAGACAATCACGTGGGAGCTGCCGTCAATCTGAACAGCTGGAAAATATTTCCCTGGTATTCCGTAAATTCCGTAAATTCAAACAACAGAATGCAAGAAGATTCTGTAAACATATGTCACGTCAAACATACGTTGGCAATACAACGCAAATGACACACACACATGTATATACGGTATCAAACATAAAGAGGCCATAATGAACTATTATCAATTGGGTTAAAGGGATAGTTCACCCATTTTTGTTTCTTTTCTATCGATTAGTCACCCCATGGAGACTTGAATTCATGGATTTTTTGCATTCCTAAGCCAATAATTGTATGACCAGCGGACCGGTAGGCAGCGGTTCAGGTAGGAGACACAAAGGAGACTCTTTGTGTCTGCTACCGGAACTGCAGCCGGTCATCAAATGATTGGCTTCTGTGGCAAATAGAAGCAGTGAAACACAGGGCACTTTTGGGGTATTTTGTACCGATGCATTGCGGCACAGAAGACCATAACTAAAAGCAGTCGTCCATCCATAAAGGACCTCTTACCTTGCCGCCAGGCTTAGGGCCTCGTTTCTTGGGGATCTTGATGGGCTCCAGGCCCTTGCCCGGCTGCGTGCTCTGCGTTCCTACCGCGGAGCCCTTCTGAGCCCAGGGCCCCGTCAACTTGGTTTTCCTTCGGCCCGGCTTGCGTCCCCTCTGGCCCGGGGGTCTCCCCACCGTGGGGGTGGGGTGCATCGTCGGGCTCTCCACAGTCCCGTCTGTCAAGGCCCCGAGGCTCTTAGGTAACACTGCTAAACAGAAAGATAGAAGCACAAAGACCATGGAGGGGACATGGGTGAGACATAGTAACAACCAATGACAAAGAACATATGAAATGTTGCAGTGCAGTGTAACTAATAGAATAGTTATAGAACATAGGCATTAAGGCAACAGTAGTGGCACATATTGCTTTAGTTGAAAACGGGCATGTTGAATATGAAAACTCCAGTAAAATGGTAATTACAATCATACTACACAGCAAAATAATATAAATTATCATTTTTTGTCAAAACCTCCAACCTGAACTGGCATTTTGAGCCAGGTAGCAGGCTGACACTAAACAATTATTTCTGGACACAATTGCTCAAACATTTTAATTTTAATTTGCACCCACACACCCACAGAGCTTGCTTGCACAAGCAACAGTGACTGGTTTGCATAACCACGCTTAACCCACCACACACACACACACACACACGCGACGGCAGCAGCAGCAACAACTATTGGCTCATTCAACCACTCAGAGGTGTTGTAAAGAGCAGAGTATTATATGAGGCGTAACGCTTGCATATCGTAGGATGAATGACATGCTGAACGTTGCATCCAGACACAGCCTTTTGTGCTGAAGGCTGTAATGACCCAGTTTTGCTTTCAGCTGGAAGGAACAAAGAGGCAGCTTGTGTTACACGCGAAACAAACACAAGCACGCATACGGTATTACAGGGTCTCATGTGTTACACACTTTCACTGCATAATAAGTTATACAATACATCGGGGAATAATTATTGAAAGACAGAGAGTGCTAGACAAGAGACAGAAATGGGAACAAAATGCTTACACACACGCACACACACGCATCACACGCGCACACACACACACACACACACACTTAAGGCTGCAACTAACGATTAATTCCATAATCGATGAATCGGTCGATTATTTTAACGGTTAATCGGATTATCTCACTTATTTAGCAATTACCTCATCATTTAGATTTTAGGTTGTTTTAGGCATGTTCTATCTAATCACACACACACACACACACACACACACACACACACACACACACACACACACACACACACACACACACACACACACACACACACACACACACACACACACACACACACACACACACACACACACACCACATCACATCACATCACATCTGATCTAGTTATACTAATACAAGTAAGACGCGCGGACGCGGGAAGCGAACGCCCAAAAAATTTAATAATAATGAAAAAATATTATTTAAAAAAAATAACCAATAAAAAAAATATAACAAATACCAAAAAAATCTGCGTTAAAGGTATAGTAGGCAACATTAAGCCTATATTTGAAAAATACCTCTATATATATATTTTGCATTTTTTCCCCTCTATCAGCCACTATATAATGATGCTGGGGTGTTTTCCTGCATTGAAAAACACTCCTCTTTCTGAAATCCGTATTTTCCCTACTATTTAGGTTACACATCCGGGTATCCGGTGCGTAAATTCACGCACGCATGTGCGCATCCGTGCGCGTCCGTGTCCGTGTGAACTTTTTACTTTCGGTTTTAAAATGCTCTCAAACTTCGTTTTTTAGGCACATAATTTACTTTTCAAAAAGCGTTTGGATAGAATTTAGTTGTTTAACTTCATATATGTGGTCAATTAGTCATGAAAGAGCCTATTTAAAAATTAAAATTCAGAGAACCGGCAGGGGCGGGCAGTTCCGCGAATTGTATCCGTATAAAGTAACCTATATTCCGCATGGCCCGTTTAGAAGTCTGCTTACTCTATGGAAGTCCTCCGTGCGTCACCCCCTGGTGGTCGGGGAAACGAACTGCTGGATTTTTTTCCTTTGTTTATCTCTGAATCGCCTACAATCCCTTTAAAAGGAGCATCTTAGAAAAATACAAATTCACAAAAAAAAAACTTTGAATGTTTTTGAACAATTCAACAAAGTGTTTGAAGTGCCTGTTTCACCCACTTCCGGGGGGCGGAACCAAAATCCGAGCCCGAAGTATTTGTTCGTAGTCCCCCACTTAGGGGGGGTAGAAAAAGTTTCGGAGCGATTCGGGCACTTTTCATTTAACATGGGGTTTCAATGGGGAGTTTTTAGGAGCCTTCTCCGGGGCGTGGCTTCCGGGGGAAGGGGCAGGCTTAAACGCAACCTTGACAGGTGTGTTCAGTTTTCAAAGACCTTTCATTTGATGTATGGTACGTCTATATTGGACATTTACTTGGCTGCACACAGGCAGTGCACACAATACTGCACACAGAGACGCGGACACACAAGCCGAGCACGGTGTCATAGTAAGCTCCACGCGCGGAGGCGCGCCGTTCGCAATTATGCATAATTCCCTTATTGGTAAGCTACCTCCTTAAACCTTGTTTAAATGTAATTCTGGAACCTACATGACTCGTTCCCTGCCATTGACGAGATTTCTCGTTTTTCTCTGCATGGCTCAGCCTGCCATCGACGAGAAAAACGAGATTTTTGAAAGAAAAAAAAAATATATATTATTATTATTATTATTATTTTAATTTTTTTTCATTTATCACAAAGGAAGCAGGAGATAACGCGATGCGAAGATTTTCTGCTCCATTCACTTCAATGTTAAAAAATAAACTGAGACAAAATTCACATTTTACCTATTTTTGCAATGTATTTTCTCAGGCAGGGAAGGGGGTAGATTGTGTATATACTCTGGCAGTTAAAAGTCCCCCAAGCTTGCGTTGAACTTGGTAAAGCTGCATTCTCCTTTTGATGCCCCTAGCTCTTTGGAATGTCCTCCAACTACAGATTAAGGTTCTTCCCTCTCTGGCAGAGTTCAGGGCTGCTTTCAAGCTGTAACTGTTTGAATGTAATGCCATTTTTCTGTGATTGATAATGTTTGTTCTTTTGCTTGTTTTAAAATGCCCCGTATTCTCGACGACATTGGAAATGAAGCGAAACCTCAACTGCCTTTTCGAGAATAAGTAAAAGGTTTGAAATGAAACAAACGCAAATTAGTAATTTGTTTTTCCTGTTTTTCCTTTTGCATCTTGTGTTTTGTCAAAACAAAGTCCAGAGTAGCAGAGACAGACAGCAGACATCTGCCTTGACACACTTTCTTCCTCGTCTCAGTTTATTAAGACAGTCTGTCATCATGGCTACAGAGGCCTCTGAGACCACTGACTGTACACACTGAATGAGACACACTGAATGAGATGTGTGTCTGCAACATAAAGACAGGAGAGAGAAAGGGAGTTCTTTCTCCGCTTCTATAGTGTTAAGCTGTAGATTCAGGCTTTTGCAGTTGTTCTAATACTGGCCTTAGAAATGAGTGATACGTTGGCATTGTTTTGCACATTACACCGTAGATCACACATCTTAGGCTTTTCAAAGAGTCTAAATTCAGAAGGTGTGGCTCAGAGTAGGGTTCATTTGAACGTGCTTTGCAGCGCACTTTATTTTCCAATATGACTAGGGATGACTTCTCGGTTAATTAAATGTAAGTAAGGGTGAACACTAAGAGAAAGTGATCTAAGGAAATTCAGACCTGGCCATTGCAAATCATTCTTGCTTTGTTTTAATGCACCATATCTGGACAATTGAGACAGTGTCCAAATAACTGTCTTTCATATAATTGGAACATAGAATAATTAACTCATATGTAGTATTGAAAATAATATTACTGTCTCTCTAGCTTTCATTATATTGTCCTTTGACTCCATGAATCTGGTAGTCCAAGGAGCTGTAAACCAACTGTAATATTGATTTACAAATACTGCCTGACCCATGCTTTTAACTACTACGTCTTGTATTAAAAATACATAATAATATAGGTTCCATGTGTCACTTAAAAACCATGGAATGATGGGTTTGCTGGAGCAGAATGATGAAAGCTCGTCAGTCAGAGTTGCTCGGTCATAACGTCTGGCCTGATGGTTCAGAACAGATCAATAGTTTCAGCAGAGGATTACCTGACTCGGTTCAACAACAGGCCCATGTCTTTTAGCTTCTCCTACGTCTGACTGTCGGCTGCTTTTGACATCAAGAAGCGTAAATTCAGACCCATAGCAGCCATAAAAGGGCTGAGTAACGAGAGATAGAAGTGTGGGCGGAATGTGGATAGAAATGTGCAGCATAAAAAAAGCATAATAAAGTGGTGAGCGGCTGACAGCCCGTGAGACAGCGCACAAAATGTATCTCGCAACCTCCCACCCATGATGCTTAAGCTGAAATGAATCTAAATGACAACAGATAGCATTGAGGTGGGACAGCATTTTTACATCGTCAGCCATATCCAAATCACAGGTAATAGCGACCGCGAGCGAGAGAAGAAACACATTAACCACAATAATTGTTCATAATTGAACAGTGGGCTAAAAACTATGCAGTCACACTCGTTTGTCTAGCTAAATTGATGTAAAACTATTTCAGCATTAAATAGCCTGCATGCATGGTAACATAATATGCAACATACAGTACGGTATACACCACAGTGTATACATCATGAACCTACAGTACTGTATATAGAAGACATTTACTTTACTTACATAAGGCAAGGCAGCTAGTCACTTTGCACGTGCAAGCCTATGGAACATAAACACCCCCCCCCGCCTCTCTCTCTCTCTTTCTCTCCTTCTCTCTCTCGCACGCACGCACGCACACACACACACGCACACACACACACACGCAAACACGCAAACACGCACACACAGAGTTGTGTATATAGACTAAGCTGCAGAGGTATTTGTCCTGGATCAACCCCTGGACAGATTTACGAGAGAAAGCGTCTGCATCCATTAACCCCTTAAGACCTGAGGTTCCGATTCTACAAACGTCTTCTAAATCCTAACAGTTTTCTGAAACACTGATGTTGCTATAATATCAGTGGTTCTCAAACTTTTTTTTACGCCAAGGCAGCGGACCCCCATCTCAAAATATTTAGTTCCAGGGAGAGACCCCCGAGAAGCTAAGATTTGAGTTACAAATGTTTGCTTAAAAAATATATACATATTCAAAGATTAAATGTTCATGTTATTTTCAAAAATAGCAGATCTCGGTGCCGCGCTATGAGCTTGTATATCTGCTATTTTTGAATAGCCAAAGCGTAAAACAATGGCTTAGAGTGCTTAAAATCCAAAATGACAGATGCCTTTCCCGGTCTTAATGGGTTAACACATGCCTTGTGGCCTGTGGGGGCCGTGTCGTGCTTTTTAAAATACAGTGCATGTATTGAAACACACATGGAACGCACAAATCAATGAATGCACAACCTAGAGAGACTGCAAGCTATACTGCTGCGCTTTGGGGCGAGCGGAGGAGAAACCCTGGTCAATGGTGCAGGTTGAAAAATGCAACCCTTTGATCCTCCTCCTCGGCACCCGGGATGAATGCTGTTTTTTAACCCTTTCAATCTGGGGAAAGCATCTGTGTCATTTTAGATCTGAGCTATATATCGTCTCTCGGTCGGTAGGGCTGTCACGATTAAATTGTGTTTCTGTCGTTGAAAATGAATGGAAACATGATGAATACAAATTACATTTCTGTTTGGCTTTTAGCTTTCGTAAACAAAAGATGCACAGGGGTAGATATGACAAATAACACATATTTAATGACTTTATACTTAAAAATAAACATTAATAGTGGAAATAGCCGATCTATAAGCTCAAAACGCGTCGCATCGCGGCGCGTTTTGAGCTTATAGATCTGCTATTTCCACTATTTTTGATTTATTTTTTAAATATATGATTTTTTTAACATGGAATTGATTACGATTATGCAAAAAGAATTGCGATTATATAAAAGAATTGCCTATCTGTCGGGTGGAAACCGGCAAAACAGTTACTTTTCAGGAATACAAATTCAGAAGTACCAAAAGTAGCAGATCCACAAGCTCAAAAGCTTGTGGATCTGCTAATTTTGATGCTTTTGTGTGACGCTGTAGCATGATCAAGTAGGGCGTTCATTTACAAAGAACACAACATTTTAAATATGGAGATAAGAGGTTTCTGCCCGACAGCAAACGATACACAAGCAACAACAGAGGTTTTCCAGAAAACTGTTAGGATTTAAGAAGAAGGCATTTAGAATCGGTTCTTAATGGGTTAAAAAAAATGCCTAGAAGGTGGAAGGTTAAACATCTGCAGGACACATGTTGATCTATGGGGAAAGAAAAGGTATGTAAAACACAAGCACACACAAAAAACCCTCGAGAGAATCATAACTCTTGTTTTTCTTTTTGCTCTGCCGAAGTCAGAGCACCGAGTTCATCGGGTTCACCAGAGGATTCATGTTACACGGTGAGACGGCTTTCTACAAAAGAGGTTTGAAACCCGACGGCATTCAATAAGACTCTTCCCCCGTCTCTCTCCCAAGTATTCCTACTCACCTCTCTCTCTCTTCTCCGCGTGACAAGAGCAAACGCTTCGGCTTTCTGTGCACAGCTGTCCTCTCCTTCACCCGCACCTCCACTTACTGCTCTTCCACTCTTCCTCTGGCCTCGCTTGCTCCTCCTCCTCCTCCTCCTCTCTCTTTTCCTTCCTCCCTCCCTTCCCTCCCTCCCTCTCTCCACGCTGACAAGACAATGTAAACAATCCGCCTTGTCGCGGCATACGTCTCCCTCTCTCTTTCTCTCCCGCCTTTCATTCCTTTGCCTGCCTCCGGGGGTGTCTACTCACAAGTGTTTGTCTTTTCTTTCTTCTTTTTTTTGCCAGGGTGCCAACACGGGGCCCCTATAGAGGGGGCACCCGGGCTCACTTCAAAACCGCCTCCCACACCCCCCCGACTGTTGCCAACTGGGCGAGTGCCAGGCACCTCATAAGAACGGGCAGCGGAGGACACGTCCTCCCTTTCCCCTCCTTTCGCTGTTTCCTCTACTCCTTCACATCCTGCACCTACACACACACACACACACACGCACACGCACACGCACACGCACATTAACTTTCACGGAGCGGTTCTCTCTCTCATACTTAATCAGTTGCTCTAGGTTACAATGTTTGTTTGGCTGGCTACCACAACAGAGTGAGGCTACACACACACAACGTCCTTGTTTGTTACAAACTCGAGATAATATCACAAGCCAGAACTGACAATGGATCACGCAGTGTTGCTCAGATACTTGCATAAGATCCTGCTTTGAACAAACTCAAACACATACCGTGAAACATACTCCTGTAAGTCATTTTTGATACAGTGTGTCATGGTAGCTACCTGCGGGGAATGTTTCTTTTTCACACGGCGCTCTGATTTAAGAGCAAAGATTACAAAAGCATACAATTGAATGTGTGTGAATGTAGTGCACATTGTAAATCAATTTGGATAAAGGCGCTATATAAATGCACCAGTTACCATTTACCGTTGAGCAATGAGATCTAAAATGCACACCCTTGCATGAATACTATAAATAACTTCACTTTATCTGGCTATGCAATAGTTCTGAGCAGAGAAATGGTATGTTTTAGTCAACTATTACCACAGCGACAAAAATTACATTAGATTCTTACTATGCAGGAGGTCTGGCTGCATCCAATATGATGACAGCGAAATATTCTATATAAAATTAAGAGTTTTAACCCATTGAGACCTGAAGCCGATTCTACATGTCTCCTAAATCCCAACAGTTTTCTGAAAAACGTATGTTTCTATATCAGTGGTGCTCAATCTTTTTCATGTCAAGGACCCCCAAAATGATATGTATTTGGCCGCGGACCCCCATCAAAATATTTTGTTCCAGGGACCCCCAGAAGCAAAGATTTGAGTTAAAAATGTTCGCTTTAAAAATATATATATTCAAAGATTTGCACACATTTTCACGATTTTTCAAAAATAGCAGATCTACAAGCTCGTAGCGCGGCACTCGGTGCCGCGCTATGAGCTTGTATATCTGCTATTTTTGAATAGCCCAAAGTGTAAAATAATGCTTTTTAGCTCAAATCTAAAAATGACACAGTTCCAGGTCTTAATGGGTTAATAATCAAATATCTGTTCAACTATTTTTTATATCTATCCTCGCTTTTGGAACCAAAGGTTTACTGGACATTCAACACGTTCACAAACACACATTAGATATACCAGTCCACGTAAGAGCAGTGAACAAGGAAAGACTACTTTCATGTATTATGCTCCACACAAATGGAACAAACTTCAGGACTCTCTGAAACTGGTGCGATTGGTCTCAATAGAGACATTCAGGGTGCTTCTTGAGGACACACTACATAGTGACTGCACCTGTTTCATGTAACACTGTTTATTTGCATCTGTGACATTGTAATGTGATTCAAATGTTTGTTATTGTTTCTCATTATATATGTATTTTATATGTTGTTATCAGGGCGTCCTTGAAAAAGAGAGCTTGCTCTCAATGGGTTTCCCTGAATAAATAAAGGAAAAAGAAAGACTTGAAAGGCTGACAAAAATAATGACATAATGAACTAATGAATTTTACAACCCTAACCCTAACAGCCTTTACAGGCGTCCCAGTTGCTCCGAACTGTGCCAAAACCCTCAATTGCTGCGCCTATTTTACTCATTGAGTGCCAATGACGTCTTTTGACGGCCGTTTTCAGTGTGCCATTAGTGCCAATGACGTCTTTTGACGTCACCTAAAACAAATATTTTTTTCAAAATAAAATGTTTTTTTTTTTTTTTTTTATCTCAAAGGAACTAGGAGAAAACGATTTTCAAAAAGTTAATGCTCCATCCACTTCAATGTTAAAATGTAAACGGAGAACAAAAATCACATTTTTCCATTTTTCCTGCCTGTGGCGGCACATGGATCAACAAGCTTGAAATAAGCCTGGCAGTGAATGAGTTAGCAGCTATGGATAATGGAATTGTATAAAATATCGAAATGATAACATGGCTGTGTGTCTCCAGACCTTTGGTGCCAGGCGGTTGCAGATTGTCTCCAGTGAGGGCACACCAGCCCACGGGGAATATGTCTCTGGAGTCGTAGCGGCAGTAGTAGTCGAAGGCCCCCCGCCAGCCGTCAAAGGTGACCTGCACCTCCACGCCTCGCAGGGCGCCCACCGTGGCCGGGCAGATGAAGTGGGGGTTCTTGCGGTCCACGGCCTCCAGCTTCATGCCCACCTGGAAGGAGTTCTGCTCCGGTACGGGCGGTTCCTGCTGGGGAGCAGTGTGGCAGAGGGGGGGACGATGGCAGAGGTAGGGATGGGAATAGCGGGACAGGTTTGCAACTGGTTAGCGGACATCATTACATCATTACCTGGACATTTCAGCCATTTGAAAATAGCCGATCTACAAGCTCACAATGCTTGTGAGCTTGTAGATCTGCTATTTTTAAAAGATTTTTTTTTACATTTTATACATTTGAAAACTTGTGAAATGGGACACTGCTTTCTACTTTTGGTACATTTTGATACCAATACTTATGTTCTTTTAAGTAAATTTTGAATTCCGGACTTTTACTTGGAACAGAGTATTTCTACATCGCAGTATTGATGCTTTTACTCAAGTAAACAATGTGACTACTTTGTCCACCACTGCTTCTCTCGAACCTGGTGATTAATCATTAACCCACAGGATTTAATATTGTCCGTCTTATTAAAAAAGACAATGCCTACATAAAAGGGAAACTTAGATGGCGTCTTTTGCAACATAGTAGGCCTAGCTGTCCATCGAGGCTCTTTACACTGATGGGAACGCATTTAGGATAAAAGAGAAAGTGATTCAGACACTTTTTTCTTTTTCTGAGCGGTCTGCAGAGCGCCCGGGGGGGGAATGGTTGATCAGAATGGTATTCATTAAGGATCTTTGCAAATTGCAACATCCAACATGACAAATAAAAAGTGGTGGGCATAATAATAATAATACAATTGGCCTAAGCAGTGTGTCATAACCTTCGAGGCTCAAAAAATGTGGTGGTCTACACAGATGGATATCAACAGAAAAACAAATATGACATTGACTTTAACTAAACTAAATCACATTTTTACACACCATCTTGTCCCTTGCATGAACATGGACATGAGTGCAGTTTGCCTGTTTCATCTACATTAGCCTCGATCTCCAGCCTTTTATTGTTTAGTTTTACTAAAAAATAAAAGCCTGGACCAGCGCGTCAGTGTACCCGGTATGAGGAAGTGTTCATTTCCCCAACCAACCAGAGTGCAGTGGGCGTCGCTCGTAATGTTGTGTTAACGGGGCGGGGGTTGACGGACAGATCGGTGAACCAATGGGATCAGGCGCAGTCTCTCTGCGCCTCTATACACCCGCCCCTCTATACACAAAATCAGGAGCGTTGGTGCAGCCTACATCTACATGGACGCATGGGAGCATGTGTTTTTTCATCACATGTTCGGCATGCTCATAGTTACATGGGTCAAGATAACGAAGTTGGTGTCAACGTATGAGTGAATGTATGAACAGCAGTACTGCAACTACCCATTATTTTCTAACGTTTATTCTATCATTTACTTTTTCAATTAATTGAATAACCGAGAAGTGTGTTTTTTATGTTTTCAAATATATTATATTCAAAGAATCGTTATTTTATACTTTTTAGCACAACTTTGTCGTGCAAAGATTATGGAAATAGATTGTGATCTTTTTTGAAACCTTTCGCTTAAAATGAAATGCCCAAAATAGGGGTTGACCATTAACCGATTATTTGATTAAATGATCAATTATATCCCACATTTCTTATAATCTATTAAATCGATTAGTTCGATTAACTGTTGCAAATGAACATAAATCAACACCCAAAGAATCTGAACGAAACAAGCAGCTATTGTGGCCAGTGGATGAACACGATTACTTCCCTTCCCCGATCTGAAGTGAGACTTTATGCTACTTCATGGATGTGTGAACGTTGCTGCGTGCGGAGCTCGTGAGCTTTGTACAGTTACCTTGTGAAAGATGCGTGAGGGGGCCATCTCAGCCCCGTTGAGGGTCTTCAGCAGGAACATGGGCCAGGAGGATGCATTGAGACGGAAGCCTGGCCAGAGGACATAAGGTTGTTCAAGGGGTTAGCTGCCAGTGGTGGAAGAAGTACTCAGATCTGTTACTTAAAGGAGAATTTTGGACTAAAGTTTTCTTACCTTTTCTATGACGTTATGATATCTTAGGATGAATGGTACAGTAGAAAAATTTCATAACTCCACCCCTGAGCCGCCACAGCTTAAAAGGTGCGTGGATAGGCCTTAGGTTAGATCACATATTTTAATAGCTTTTTTTTCCTTTTTTTTTTTTGAGATTTGACGTTCATAGTGACAGAACACTATGCAACCAAAAGACGAGATTGAAATCTCGAGATTTCAATCTCGTCTAGCGAGACTTCTGTTTTTTTTTTTTTTTTTTGGGACAGTGTTCTGTTACTATGAACGTCAGATCTCACCATTTTTTTTTTTTAAAGCTATTAAAATATGTGATCTAACCTAAGGCCTATCCGCGCACCTTTTAAGCTGTGGCGGCTCAGGGGTGGAGTTATGAAATGTTTCTACTGTACCATTCATCCTAAGATATCATAACGTCATAGAAAAGGTAAGAAAACTTTAGTCCAAAATTCTCCTTTAAGTCAGTGTTAGTTCACAAACGTTTTCATGTCAAGGACCCCCAACACGATATATATTTGGCCGCGGACCCCCATCTGAAAATATTTTCTGCCAGGGACCCCCAGAAGTGAAGATTTGTGTTAAAGGTTTTCAGTTTTTTGTGCTGTATGCTTGTATATCTTCTATTTTTGAATAGCCAAAGCACGCACGCACGCGCACGTGTGCACACACGCACACACACACACACACACACACACACACACACACACACACACACAAAGATAAGGGTTAGTGACATTTTATGTTTTCAAAACATCCAAACCTTGATGTTGATCCAAAAACATGGGCTTCAGGAATTTAAAGGGCAAAACGCTAAAACCACCTTTTCAAGCGAGTAAATCATGTAATGTGCCACCACTTCATAATGCAATTGGTTCTGGTGCCCAATCTCAACTTTGAGTGTTCATTGCAAAAGGTGCAGCTCTCTCTATTTCCAAACGTAAATCACACTGCCCTCTGTGGGCTGAAAACATTGAAAAAAATGTGGTGCGCTGCAATCCATGCCTCATGAGCAGCACAGTCCAATGTCATACCACCTTGGCCTCTCAATGAGTGCTCTTTCTCATTTAACACATTCACCGTCAAAGACGGATATATCCGTCTTTTAAAAAATTAATGAAAAAAACAGTCCAGAACCCAAGATAATGTGATCCGAAGATTTACTGCTCCATTCACTTCCTGGTTAACTTATTACTTTAAAATCCTGTATCTCGGCTCCTGTGTACTTATTTTTTTACCGCAATCGGATATTATTATTATTTTTTATTATAAGAGACTCCTGTG
This sequence comes from Gymnoscopelus braueri, assembly GCF_963280865.1. NCBI lineage: Eukaryota > Metazoa > Chordata > Actinopteri > Myctophiformes > Myctophidae > Gymnoscopelus > Gymnoscopelus braueri. Next base: position 23,932,837 of record NC_137605.1, read on the forward strand.
TGTGTAATGAGGGGATCACCGTGAGGACGGTGATCACGGAAAATATTTTGTGACTACTTGAAAAGTAGTACTAAAAAGCGCTGGCACTGGCTGTATACCCTGTTTTAAAAAACCTCTGGCACTCAATGTGTTAAGGGCTCCCAGGCCATACATAAAATATACATTAGAATTAATTCTACTGATCTTTAAAATTAACATTAAAACTGCCTATACTGTAGTATACCGTTTCTGTCACCTGCTCTCCCCCCCCCTCTCTCTCTCTCATACACACACATCCCTTAAATTGGGGCAGAGTGACAATGCAATCTGAGATGGACAATGTAAGACCAAGTAATATCCCCCACAAAGTGTATACATCTACATATGTGAAGCATTTAAATGGCATGTCTGACACCTGCAGAGGAAGTTGAAACTAGATGCATCATGTAGTAAACGTCTTTATTCTGGATACTTAAAACACTGACCTGACCCGCAGTCAGAGAACCCAGAGCAATACAGTCTGTTCTATTGGGTCAGATCATGTGTGGCCTGGTTATAAGCTCTGAAGGCACACAGCATAACGAAACAAAAACCTAAGCTTGTTTATGGCAGAGGCCCTGTTATATGGACCCTAAAGCTGCATACTACACAGTGCTTCCTGTTTGTTTCCAGTTATTTATGGGCACAGTTATCAAACTCCATGGGCCATAGCAGGTTAATTCACTGACATCTTGTGGTCGACATGGGAAATGCTGAAACAGATAAGATAAACAATGTCCTCTCATGGCAATGCTTTTATTTCTACAAGAACATGGATGTGTGTGTGCATGTGTGTGTGTGTGCGTGCTTGCATGTACTCACCCAGCGGTGGCTGCAGCATGCCCCCGTTCTTCTCGCAGTTGCCGATGGGCTGGATCTCGGAGGAGTCCACCAGGCGCCAGAAGTCGTTCTTGTTGTCGGAGCCGTCCAGCCGCAGGCGCAGCCGCGAGCCCGTCAGGCCGACCACGGTGGCGATGCAGGTGGAGGTGGTGTTCCGCGGGTCCTGGGCCTCCAGCTTCATGCCCGCCTTGAACTCGTTCACCGGTGGCGTGGCGCTCTGGGATGGGGGGGGGGGGGTTAGAAGCGGTGAGACGATTGGGAGAGAACGACAACAATGGCCTATCTGAGGCCAACCACTTAAGACCCAGTTTCCCCCGGAGAAAAAGAGACGTTTAGGCATAATGGCTGCACAGTAATGACTAAAATGATAACCGCAATCATTTTTTTCCCAGAGTGTGGTCATGATTATTAATCATAATCGTTAGACTAGGGAAATGATTTGAATGTACTTCTTTCTCTCTCACTATATACTACCAGTGGATGTGATAAAGTGATCAATGTGATTATTTCTTCCATAGTGTGGTCACGCTTATTAATCATAATCGTTACTCAATGATTCAGGGAAATTATATTCTAATTATTATTAGAATATATTATGGCCATTTAATGGCATGTGTTTGCTCATAAATGTTACAAATCAGTATAGTATCAGTTAACCCATTTTGGGCAGGAACCCCTATTTGTAACTATACCTTTCAGGACGGGACCCACTTTTGGGGTTCTTGTTGCTATGTACAGTATATAGCAACATAATTTTTTTTCAGAAAACTTAGGTTTTTCAGAAAACTTAGGTTTTTCAGAAAACTTAGGTCAGGATTTAGAAGGCGTTTTTTAGAATTGGCCTCAGGTCTAAATGGGTTAACATGAGTTTAATATGGAAGGTTGGATAAAGTAAGAGGAATAGATCAGAGGTTGGTTCTCAACCTTTTTTGAGATATGGACCACTACCATATTTCAAGCAATCTTAAAGGACCACCCCAACCAACCTTTAATTCACCTTAGCCCACATATCCCCACCCAACACAACAGTGGTCCCCAGGTTGATTCAGGGTGGTGGTCCCTGGTTCACAATCAGTTGAAAACCCCTGATTTAGACCAAAGAGCAGGCACTGACAACAGTCAATAGTATAGTCAATAGTATTGTCAATGCTTGCTAAATGGTACACCAAAATCAGAAGTACCCACTCTTAATCATATCATTGTAGCTGCAGCTGTTTTTACCCTGTTATAACACATCTGTGAAAATGGTCCATTGTCTCCAGCCTGATTGTTAACCCATTAAAACCAGGAAAGCATTTGTGTCTTTGTAGATTTTAGCATTGGCTATTAAAAAATAGCAGATATACAAGCTCATAGCACGTCACTTCTTCGTGGGTACTGAATGGGTACAAAATGGGGTACAAAAGCAATTCAAGAATGTGTGTCTCCCCATCTCCAGGACAGTGACCAGTAGAGATTGTGTGTTCATTTTTAGAGCGCGGCCGATGCCAGATCTTTGGATCTGATGCCGATCCCAATCCCTGACCCCTGATGATGGTGTTTGGACAGATATGTTGTCATAAAGTGCAAAATGTTCTGATCAATTTAACAACAGTTATTGATTTGATTCAAGTTTCTGTTTTGAAACATTTAAATTATAAGCAAAAAAAAATGTAATAAACACAAATACATTTATATTTAACCACTTATGACCTATTCAAAGATTCAAGATCAAGGTCAACAAAACAAAAGCTCACAATGCATCACAACAAAACGCGTTGTAAGCTTGCAGATCTGCAATTTTTTCAAATGTTCTCCTATAATGACATGACCAAAATAGGGGACACCAGGTCCCTTGTACGTCATCATGTCCCTTGTACACTTAGCGGTTAAAAATCGTCAAAAATCGTCAAATAATGGCCAAAGTATGGGGCCAAACCGATGCCTCGGTCTGGCTCTAGTAGTTCATTCACCTGTCTGAAGCAGGAGGCAGGTGCAGCACTGGCTCCAGTCTCCTTCAGGTATTTCTCCCAGCTGAAATGACCTGCGGGGTCAAACGGATGAGCACAAGATGGGCTGAATCACGTTACAGTACAATGGAGTACGGGTTACAGATCGTCGCTGTCAGGTGAAAACCTTGTCTGTCCAAAACCATTACTTTTAAGGAAATGGAAAAAGGAACCCGTGTTCCAGTGGATCCAATGTAGTTACCATTTAGTCACAAGCTCTTGTTAATTGGTTCAATATTTAAAACCCACAGACTCACTCAAACACTTTCACTTTCAAAACTTTTCAAAAACAGCAAACATAGCCAATCTACAAGCTTGCGTTGTGAGCTTGTAGATCGGATATTTTTTGCTACTTTTGCACGACACTCTTGTACGCCGAAGCATTAATTTAAAACGCTGTACTATTGTAGGGTAAAAGATGACCTTGTAGGACAGTAAAGGCTGCAGCATACAAAAATCATAACGGACGTCATAACAGAACGTCGGTAAGTGCCATGCTGACGTTCTGTTCTGTTCCGAACTAGTCGGCTAGTTACTGCTAGCCGGTCTAAACGTTCAGAACACAGAGCCTGTAGTAAGTATAAAATTGTGTTGACCTCTATGAACTTTGTTCGATTTAGCAAGCCTTGCTGAAAAGGTTTGCCGTCTGCAGCCTTAAGAGATTGCGTTTTGTCTTTTAGTGATTTGTAATCGAAATTTGACATACCGGTAAATTGTTAACTTGTGCAATTTTCTCCCACAACAGGAAATAAATTGAGACATAAGATAACTGAGGCAATTACACTGGCGTTTCGCCCCAACAATGCATGTCAGTGCTTGAGTGTAAGGGCTGTGACAATTAAACTAATCAATTCAACCAATTATTTTAAAAAAATAGCATTTTAATAAAATATTTTTTTATTTAATGTATTTCTTCGCTGGTGAACGTTACAGGAGTGCATATGATGTGTGATATGAAATGTAAGCTTATATTAACACAACAATTGTTTAGTTAACATCATTGACTGCATTCCAACCTATGTTTAAGGGCTTCTATTCTGGAAAAAAATGTACTTTCATTTGCTTGTTACTTCACCTTTGCGCAAGGGAAAGGGACAGTCAGTTATTAAACATTATTTAGCGTGTGTCCGATTATCATTATAGCCTTGAGTACTTGTGAGATATCTACAGATAACACTGAATAAATGATATACAGTACACACACATAACAGCAGATCTTTAAATACAGTAGCATAAATGGACCAAAAAGTCTAATAGGGCTGCAACTGTTAATCAAACTAATTGATTTATCAGATTATAATAATACATTTTCACGCTGTTTTGTTGACATTAAAAAATATGTTTTTTGTTTTTTTAACTGCTCTATTATTTGATTAATCAAAAAATAAATGGATAAAATAATCACTAAGACAATAGTGGATAGTTGCAGCCCTACTTCAGCGGTTTACTTGCTGTACCTCCTTGGTACTGGGAAGGCACCCGGGAGGGGCGTCCACTGCGGGCATGCTTGATCCGTCTGGCATCTTTCCACTCGATAGCTAAAGCAGAGAGTGATAAGAGAAGAGGTGCTTTGATAATAATAATAATGATACATTTATTATTGATGTGTCATTATAGGCAACACGTTGCATTGAGATGTATTGTGAGCTTGTAGATCTACCATATTCAATATTATTGCAAGACACCACTGTAAAATAACACTCACTTTAAAAAATATGTATATAAAAAAACACGCTTATCGATTACCCGATTAACCCATTAAGACCTGGAACGCATCTGTGTCACTTTTTGATTTGAGCTAAAAAGCATTATTTTACACTTAGGCTATTCAAAAATAGCAGATCTACAAGCTCATAGTGCGGCACCGAGTGCCACGCTACGAGCTTGTAGATCTGCTATTTTTGAAAAATCGAGAAGATTTGTACAAATGTCTTAATATATATATATATTTAAGCGAACATTTGTAACTCAAATCTTTGCTTCTGGGGGTCCCTGGAACAAAATATTTTGAGATGGGGGTCCACGGCCAAATAAATATAATTTTGGGGGTCCTTGACATGAAAAAGTTTGAGCACCACTGATATAGAACCATACGTTTTTTCAGAATACTGTTGGGATTTAGAAGACATTCTTAATGGGTTAATTGAAAAAGCAAGCGATAGAATAATCACTAAAGAGATAACTGCAGCACTATATAATACTACATCATTTTTTAACAGCAATATGTTTACAAGTTGCCTCACTTCTTTGCTGAATTCGTTCCACAGACAGAGAAAAGCCTATAGGAAGAGATAAAAGGCTTACCTTTCTGTGGCACCGGCTTCCTCATGCTCCAGCGTTACTGACCAAGTTCACGACAACAGCGATCTCTCTAAAAGACAGAGAAAAGCATCTAAAGCAGCAGCAGCCACGCTTTGGTGGAGTTCAACAAAAAGGCGCACAACTGTTTCGTTCACAGACGATAGTTAGATGAGCTGCAAAGTCATTGTAATGAGGTGTCATTGGTTCTCAAAGTGGGGTACGGGGACCCCCAGGGGTACTTGAGGGGGTTCCAGGGGGTCCCCAGCTAAATGAAGGATAGTTAGGAACCAAATGGGCCCTTATGGGTCTGTAACTCAGAGAGTGTACAAATGGAACCGAATGGACCCGTTCCATTTGTACACTCTCTGAGTTAAATTAACATTGATTTTACAATATAAATTGGGGTCCCAGGGATAGAAATGCCATTAAATGGGGGTCCGTAGCCCTAATGCATGTCAAACTGGGGGTCCTCTTGAAATTAAAATGTTGAGAATCACTGGTAGCTAGCATCGAAAAAATCTTCTCTTATGGGGGTCCCTGGCATATCTTTTGAAATGGGGGTCCGTGGGCTAATAAGTGTCAATTTGGGGGTCCTTGACATGAAAAAGTTTGAGAACCACTGTACTATGTAATGCCACTCTGTCCACAATGACTCAAAATGTATCATTAGAAAACTACAAAGGGCCATGAAACTTCATATGAGAGATCTCATAAGCCTTGTTCAGCAGCCTGATGACAGGCGGTGCTGTCAGGCTGGTCTCAGGGCACTCAGGCCTACCTGTGGAATATACCAGGGACAAGTGACTTGGATTTAGCTCTACCTTGGACCTAACTGTGGATTATACCGACAAGTGACTTGACTTTTTTCTTTGCTCTTCCTCGTGGACCTACTTGCGGATTATACCAGTGTCAGTCTACTTTATGTGGATTATGCGGTCGACACACGCTGACATTTTGCACCTTAATCCCATGTACAACGCACTGACTTGTCTTTTTTAGGTATTTTTTTTCCTAGCACCTTAACTAACGTCCATAAGTATATCGTGCACAGTATATGCACAGTGCACCTTATATATTATCTCATGTGATGTGACATTACATTCTGATTCTGATTCTCTAAGTCTACAGACATATTTGTGTTTCGATATTGGCTGTTGTTGTAATGGTTGTTGGAATTGCAGTATATTTGTCTGACAACCACTGTACGGTACAAAATGAATTTCCCGAAGGACTAACAACTGTCTATCCATCCATGATGGTTAAAGGCTGAGGCCAAGGACGGTCAATTAACATGAGACTGCTTGCATTTGAAAGCTTGTCTTGAAAGCTTGTCTTAAGTTCACTTCCCCGCCTTATGTTTCCTAGATGACATGAGATAATGATGTAAATTTATATAATAGTTTGACCTTTCACGGCTCAAAGACCAGTGCACACAGCACACTTCTAGGTTGCCCTCGTTTACACTTTATTGCGCTTTATCTATCGTTACACAATGCATCACGGCCAAGAAAGGCCCCACAAAACAATCACAACACCCAATATAACAATAATTAAAGGGTGCAAATACGACAGGAGGCTAAAGACATGCTACTTCTACTTGTTGAACTGTATTGTAGCCCTTCAAAGGCAGTCTGTACCTAGCCTTGTTAGCGCGCTGGCCTGCTGTCCTCTAGGCAGGCAGGGGGCCGCAGTGGGAGGCAGATGGGAGGTTACAACAAAAAGGGTACCCCAGCTGTCAGCCTGCCCTAGTCAGTCACCCAAAACACACTACACAACATTCAACAGGCTAACTGACTGACTCGGTTAACTCAACTCTGCAGGATATTATCTACTTAACACGTGGCTGCAGCAGGCGAGTACAACTGAATACGCAATAAGCCTAATTAAATCCACTGAAATCCCTGAATTAACAAAATGGTCATTATATCAATCAACCGGAAAGAATGAATGTTAGTGTGTGGAGAGGTTGAGCTTTGAGGTTCTGTGACCCCTGTAAACTCAACCTGGGGTTAGGCACTTAGACACAACATACAGGTCAATGGGTCAAACGGATGTAAACAAACACTTCAAACCACTGTTTCCCTACAAATAACCACGCACAATCGCACATACAGCCATACTGGTGTCTTAACGTTATAGCTTTTAAATACAAAAGTCTAAATAACTAATCATTGATAATAGCTAAGGAATAGGGTATGTTTACATCCAATACTATTGACTGCTACACTACACTACTTCTGTCTTCAACATGCAGCTGCCTTATAAATATAAACAAATCCATACCATCTTCATCTGACAAAAACATCACAACTCAGCCAGTCACAGACAAACCAACTTTCTGGCCAATGTTTTCCATAATAATGGAACAATCCAGCTATACTACCACTGCACAAAACTGACTCATACAGAGCTGAATAAACCATTAATACGGAATCAATGCGTGCTTCACATACCTTAAACCTTCATACCAGTGTAGTAGGAAACGCTGCTCTCTCCTCTTCCCAGTTGATTTTTCCTCCTCTTCTCTTCCTTTCAATAGAAGTGCGCCTTTTTCTTGCGTCAAGGGGGGAAGGACGGCGTCCAAATGAAAGGCTGCCTCCCTCCTTTTTCCCCGTCTGGGGAAAAGAAGAAAAAAAAGTGACAGGAGGGGGAACTGACTGGTGCACTGTTTCCCAAACAGTGGGTCGGGACCCGTTTGAGGTTCACGAGTACATTTCAAAACATTAAAAAAAAGAGGAAAATAAATCTAAAAATGCAACATTTTTCATGAATTAAAAACAAAAATAATTTAGAAAAAAAAATAAAGAAATTCCATAAATTAGAAAACAAATGTTTAAGAAGTAGTGAAATTAGCCGATCTACAAGCTCACAACGCCACGCTTGTAGATCTGCTATTCTTTACTAGTTTGGGTACCGGGCAAAACGTCTAATTTCTCCTTTGGGTCTCAACTCTTGAGCTAAAAGGTTTGGGAACCAGTGGACTATTTAGTGGCATTAAATAGACAAGCCCACGAGGCTATATAACTTCTTTAATAAGCTAATAACAAAGTTGAGAGACTAATAAAAGTGCTCAAACAGAACAAAAAACAAAGAAAGAAACCTCGTCTTCAAAGTCTCCCTGAGTGTGTGAGTGAGTCAGGCTGACACATGATGATGTGAAGCAGCAGAGAGAGAGAGAGAAGGATGGCATGCAAACACGCTGTCAACACAACACACGGCGCCCGAAAAAAAAACAGCCGATCCACAAGATCTAACCGCTGCACGGACGCCGCGCACTGTGAGCTTGTAGATCGGCTATTTTTTTTCCCCCGGCGCGCGCGCCACAACAACGCCGTACGACGAGGTATATGATAAACGAAGCGTTTCGCCTCATTCAAAATACAAAAGCTAACAACACATGGAAGCTCTCTCTCTCCCCAACAACCAGGCTGTTATTACTACATTACTATCGCTATAACACTTACATGAGAGCTGTTTACAAGCTCATTTAAACGCCCAATGTTCAGTTTTATATGCTCTTAAACCGCCATTTGAGACGTAGCTCTATAGTCGTTCCAAAGGAGGATATTTATATAAAAACGTGTCCCTCCAAAAAAAACGCGTCGCTCGCGCGGGGACGTAACAGGCTGCAATGCCTGTGTGCTGCTGCTACATCCCACAAGCTATGCTATGCTAACCACACACACATACACACACATGCCCGTAGACGCTATCCCAACATGCTAGCTGGCTAGCTCGTTGACCTGATTATAAATATTAGCATTAGCAATGTATGAGCGTTGTGCCCAGCGCCTTCAACGTGCAAGTTACACTACTGTCCCGACCGTGAGGGGCCATTAACACTGAAGTCGTGCATAATAAGGGCGAGGTGTTGCTTTTGCACCTCCGCCCCGTGTTTACCTGGCTTTGTAATGTTTGTGTTATTTTTTTTTTCTGATGTGGATTTAGTGCCTGTCCGCCATTTTTCCCCCTCTACGCGATGAGGAGGGGGGTGTTTTGCCAACATTGCTGGGCAGACACACACTAGACTGGAAAGGAGGGCTGGAACAACAGGGAGTCACTGACCCCTGGCGGCCGAAATGTGTTATTGTCCGAAATGTGTTTGATTTGTGATGATGCGGATGTAAGAGGGTATTAAGTTAACCTATGGTATTAACTAGTAACAACTATAGAGTTTAGGTCAGTGGTTCTCAACCTGTGGGTCCCCACCTGATTTTTTTGGGGTCCCCAGATGACAGTGAAGTGACAATTTAATAGTAAAAAAATAGGCTTAAAGGGGAAATCCACCCATTTTCAATATTTAACTATGTCATTAATATAGCATAAAGGAGTTGTGTGGAAATAAGAAAAAATTTAAAAAAAAAATAACATTGCAAAAAAATTTAACATTGCAAAAAAATTAACATTGCAAATTACACTGTGATGACTCATCATGGTGTAATTTGCAATGTTAATTTTTTTGCAATGTTAATTTTTTTTGCAATGTTAATTTTTTTTAAATTTTTTTCTTATTTCCACACAACTCCTTTATGCTATATTAATGACATAGTTAAATATTGAAAATGGGTGGATTTCCCCTTTAAGTGATTCAAACCAGGAAGAGACAACATTTATGCCATAATTATTACGATATCCAAAATCCCAGATGATATCCATTCATCACAAAATCGATATAATATGATATATTGCCCAGCCCTAGTTAACAGTCATTTATAACTTTACCAACTACAGAAAATAACTGCAGAGACAATTATTTGTGAAAATGTCACATTTGGTTATGAATAATAGAAAATGTATTACAGAATATTCATATTCATGATTATTGCACCTATTCCTATACCATTATTATAGGAAATAAATATGTTTTGCCTTCTGTAGACCAATTAAAAAGAAGGTTTCAAAATCTAGTTGCTCTATTTTAATTGAACCACTTTAACACTTCTGTCCCTATGTTGGCAAGTTATTATAGGCAAACATTCGCAAAAGATTTCAAATAATAACTTTTTTCAATAACAGCGGAAATAGCAGTTCTACAAGCTCACAGTGCATTGCAACGCATTCCGAATTCGCAGAGCGACTATTTTCGCAATTCATCATGCAGAAGGGCGAACATGAAGAACATGGGCCTTAAAGGGTTAGTTCAGATTTTTTGAGTATTTTCTGTAGGAAATACTTACCATTAATGTAGTGGTTGCAAAGCTATTAATTGATTGCCCGAGTCCCATGTGGTCCGGTTCTGATGAATATGAAGTAGTTCCGGTAGATTAGTAGATTTGGTGGGGGCCGCTCATTAAAAATAAATTAATTTAAAAAAACTAGCGTTATTTGTATTGTTGACCTATTTCTACCATATAGTGCAGGTTTCGTTCAATTTCGACCCCTCTGTCACATGGTACTATTTTTTGTGTCATATATTTTGTGCGTGAGTAGGCTGCCGCGGCGCAGTGATTCTGGACACAAACATTAGTACCATGTGACAGAGGGGTCGAAGTTGAACGAAACCTGCACTATATGGTAGAAATAGGTCAACAATACAAATGACGCTATTTTTTTTTACTACATTTTTATCCCGCGATTTTGTAACCCTATTTTTTACACCCAGTGCCAATTGTCTATGTAATCCTGGGCACTACCTTCCCTCTGCCAACCTAGGGAGGCCAGGGCCGAGCTCATGCCTCCTTCAATGCATGAGAGCCAACTGACCTTCTTATCACCTGACAGGGGAGAGTTTCCCTGGTTGGACGTAGCGCGTGGAAGGAACACGTTATTCCAACCAGTTCCCTTCCCCTCCATCAGGCGCCCTGGTTGGCCAGGGGGAGGCAGTATAGTGACCAGGATTACTGCATGTTTTTGTGAGGGTACCTACCCTAGGAGACACGGGGAGAACATGCAAACTCCACACAGAAAGGCCCTTTCGCCAATCCCACCTAGGGTATGGGCACTGATGACGCGGAGGAGAGAACACGCCCCCAGCGCCCACAGCGTCCCCTGCGGGAATCGAACCCAGGACCTTCTAGCTGTGAAGCGACAGCACTACCGACTGTGCCACCGTGCCCCCTGTTGACGCTAGTTTTTTTAAATTAATTTATTTTTAATGAGCGGCCCCCACCAAATCTACTAATCTACCGGAACTACTTCATATTCATCAGAACCGGACCATAACTCTGACCACGGGACTCGGGCAATCAATTAATACCTTTGCAACAACTACATTAATGGTAAGTATTTCCTACAGAAAATACTCAAAAAATCTGAACTAACCCTTTAAAGCATTAACTAGGTGTCAGGCACTCGTGAAAATGACTCAGACACAGACACAAAAGACATAAAAGGGTTTTAATATCCAAAATCAAAACAGGCAAGGAGCAGGCACTAATCAAATGTGTGGGCCCCTCCTCTGTATTTACAGCAGTGATTCTCGCTGGGTTTTTAGGCCCTGACCCTTCAAGGGCTCCTGGGCTCCAAGGGCTCCTGGGGCCCTTCCATATATGATGGAATATGATTAAGGATTTCATATCATACACACCATACCTGTAACTTTCAGTAGCCCCCCACCCCCCCAAAAAAAAAACCCATTTTTGGGGGGGGGTTAATCCGTCCCTGAGTCAAGGGCGTGGCAAAAAAATCTCTGTCGTCTAAAAAAACGAAACAACTTTCAGTAAAAAGTCAAAAACTTGGCTTGAGCTAGGCTTGAGAGCTTGGGGTTAAAGGAGTAGTTCACCCAAAAAATTACTTATTTTCTATAAACTACACACCCCATGAAGCCTTGAATTCATGCAGTTTCTTTTGTTTTTGTGGCATTCCTAAGCCAATTATTTGATGACCGTCTCCTACCGGCTAATGTATCCAGAGACACAAAGGAGACTCTTTGTGTCTCCTACCAGAAATACACACGGTCATCAAATGATTGGCTTAGGAATGCGACAAAAACAAAAGAAACTCCATGAATTCAAGCCAAGGCTCCATGGGGTGTGTAATTGATTTTTTTTTAAAAGTACTTTTTTGGCATGATTGCAGGTGAATAAATGCAGGTGGTCACACTGGCAGGAAGCAGATCTAAACATACCACCTAGGTCAGACTGTAGAAAATGATAGCATTCACGCCATGGGTATTCAACAGGGGGTCACTGTAGGGGGGCCACCAAATTATAGTTTGATAGGAAAATTGATGTATGTCTGAAAATACACTTCAACAATCTAACTTATTATTAGAAACGATGAACTGTATAAAAAAACATACCATTTACACAACACAAGCTATTGTAAAGGATCTGGCTCAGAAAGTGATGGACCTACTTGGTCTGGAAAGCTTTTAGCTTTTTGCAAACACATTTCTTCTCTATAGTCAGGGACCCAGTCACCAAGCATTTGAGAGGACCTGTGATGTCATGCTATACTTTTTGTTTGTGTTTTTTCTATTCATTTAGTCATTAAGGTCCACAGCCTGCTCTGCCAGAAACATCGCAAAAAGAAGTCATGGCCATTTTTGTATAATGGAGCTATTTTTTGTCTTTGTGATGTGATTAAATCACATTTATGCTTCCCAGATACACAAAATACACGTGTGAACAACACCAAGTCAAGAAATACACTCACAAAACCTTTCCAAATGATTTATAAGCATTTGCACCCGTTCTTTTTGCATTCCCATCTTTACTTCAATAGAATCACTGGCACATAGAGAAGTAATGTGGCCTGGCGATGGATGTGGCCAAACACCCAAGTGTTATTATTTGCCAGGCTAACTGGCTTGTATAATGGCTGATGGACTTTCATAGACTCCCAGTAGCCTAGCGGTTGAAGAGGCTTTATTAATAACGAGGCAAAACCTGTACCCCCCCAAAAAAACTTGGGGTAGGTATAATCCTAAAGGAAGAGTATATCAACAGGTTGAGTTGAAGATAAGGTCAGACAAATATCGAGCATTTGTGTCCGGGTAGCTCAGTTGGTAGAGCACCTGCCTTTTGACCTCAAGGTCATGACCTCATGGGTTTAATCCCGGGCACCGTCAACTCAGCGTATGAGTAGCATGTGTGGCAAGTACTTGTAGCTGTTGCTGTCTTTGTGAAGACAGAGAAAAATATCAAATGGTGGAAGAAGAAGAAAGAACAATGCAGTGTGGAGCCCCAGGGAGGAGATAGGAAAGGCAGTCAGAGAGATGAGGAAAGGAGGCAGGGTGTACAAGGAGATGAGGGGTAAGGCAAAGAGAGAAAAGGCGAGGGCTAAGGAAAAGAGTATATGAAGAGCTGTATGAGAGGTTGGACAGAAAAGGACCTATACAGAGGCACCGAGATGGGAAGAATGTGCAACAGTTCAAGGTGATAAAGGATAGAGATGGAAATGTTCTATAGCAAGCGAGGACAGTATGTTGAGGAGATTGAAGGAGTGCCATACTCTGGCAAGTTTTGTCATGGCTGATGTGTTGCTATGCCAATTTTTGTTGTTATTTATTTTGCGGAGCTGCCATCCTCACTTACAAAGGACCCAAGGTATTTGAAGTCCTTTACTTCGTCCAGTGTTTGCCCGTTCATTGTGATGTTCATGTTGGTTGGTGTTAGATGGTTGTGTGGCTGTTGTTGACCAGGATCTTACTTTTCTCTTCACTTATCTCCATGCCATATTATGCTCTCGCTACCACAGCAACCAATGGAGGATAGGGTTGACGATGTCTGAATGCACAAATCTGATCTGATAACGGTGTCGACAGTCAGTCCTAAAGATCAGATTTGAGAGACAAATCGGATTTGCTTGCAGTCTGAACATATATAGCCTCAGTGACCGTAAAGACCCCGTCACATACAAACCTGAAACAGCTTTGAAATACAGTGCAATAAATCCAATACAGTACATCTTAACCCATGAAGACCTGGAACGCATCTGTGACACTTTTTGATTTGAGCTAAAAAGCATTATTTTACACTTTGGCTATTCAAAAATAGCAGATATAGAAGCTCGTAGCGCGGCACCGAGTGCCACGCTACGAGCTTGCAGATCTGCTATTTTTTTTTTATCGTGAAAATGTGTGCAAATCTTTGAATAGATATATTTTGAAGCGAACATTTGTAACTCAAAATCTGCGCTTCTGGGGGTCCCTGGAACAAAATATTCTGAGATGGGTCAAATACATATAATTTGAGGGTCCTTGACATGAAAAAGTTTGAGCACCACTGATATAGAAACATACGTTTATCAGAATACTGTTGGGATTTAAAAGACATTTCTAGAATCGGCTTCAGGTCTTAATAGGTTAAAAGAAAGAAAGAAAGAAAGAAAGAAAGCAGCGTACGCGTGAAAATGAGAAACGGTGGCCGATTTGGTAATGCCATGCCAATTACGCCTCGGATAGCAACTGTAACCATGTGATTTGGAGGAACACCCAGAGGTTTCAGTTGTGTGCAATGGTCACCTGGCAGCAAGCATTAATGCCCATTTTCAGCCTACGGTGGGCAGGCCACGGCCCAGTGGCCCCCTGCACCCCAGGCAATTATGTTTGGTTTCACACGGTGAAAAGGGTTAATTGGCGGCGCCCACGCGCCTGATTGGACCTGCTTCACGCCTGTCGGCCTTCATTGCATCAAAGGAGACCCCTCAGTCCATCAGAAGCCTATCTGAGTCATTATTCTCCACACAGACAACGTGCACACGCACGCACACACAGCCTGTAGGGCTTATAGACAATACCTTGTGTGTATCATGTGGAGTGTACTGTACACACACTCCCACACTCACTCTGTTTGTACACTCTCACGTTGTCCGTGCACTATGAACATGCGCACGCGCGCGCGCACACACACACACACACACACACACACACACACACACACACACACACACACACACACACACACACACACACACACACACACACACACACACACACCACTCTAAAATCTCCCTAGGCACACAGGCAGGCATAATAAGAGTGCTCACTCACTCTCAACATAACTGTTAATAGTTCCGAGTAAGAACACTAGGGGTCAGTGTTGTTTTATCCAATTACCATGCATCAACTCTCCATGGGTTCCCCCTCCTCAATATACATGCACTTTGCTTCATTATTCTAATTATTATATTCGTACAGCTCTGGCACTCTTGCTAATTGTCTGTACTTTTAAATACCGTCTTGCAACTTCACTACACTGTAAAATCCAGTGTTATTTCATACGGTGTCAAAATGGACCTTGACTTATTTTTTATATTTCAGACTTAAATGAACTTTGGATATTGCTGTGTGTACCTTATAATGACTTTTGTTGTTGTTGTTCCTGTAATCACCCATATGGATATTCCTTACAATTGCACCATTTCTACAATTGTGTTTTGATCCTTTAACATGACAGCTGGATCAATACCTGACACATTTGTTCATCGATTGGTCATGTTTATACCTCAGCGTTGTGTCACATCCTTCGTCATGTACTCCACTTTGTGGAGACATGTGTTGTGCAACGCCCAGTGGTGTACAGTAACTAAGTACATTTACTTGAGTAATGTAGCCTACTTAAGTAAAACATTTTGGAGTAATTGCAGTTAGTACATTTCAAATAGAAATATTGTACTTTTGACTGCAGTATAGCTACATTTACAGCAAGGGACAAGGGAAAAATAGTGAAAATAGCCAGCCGTGAGCTTGTATATCGGCTATGTTCACTGTTTCCGTTTACATTTACATGGTTGAAATGTATATTTCAACACTGCAATGAAGAAAATGTAGGCTACTTTGTAATTTGTACTTTTGAACACTTGAGTATTTAATTGAGCATATGCTTTGCCCACCACCACTGGTGCATGCCTCTTGTGTGCCTGTGTGGGGGGAAAAAATAGGCGATCTACAAGCTCACAATGTGCCACGATGCAAAGCATCGTGAACTTGTAGATCAGCTATTTTCGGTGCGCAACACCGGCACGCAACAAAGTATACATGAGGCTTCAGGATCTCCATGTGGTTTCGCTTCGTTATTAATAAAGCCTCTTGAACCGCCAGGCTACTGGGAGTCTATGAAAGTCCATCAGCCATTATACAAGCCAGTTAGCCTGGCAAATAATAACACTTGGGTGTTTGGCCACATCCATCGCCAGGCCACATTACTCCTCTATGTGCCAGTGATTCCCAACCTTTGGGCTTTGTTGAGAAAATGACCTGGTATTCTTTAAAACATTGAAAAATGTGTTTTCGTAGTGATACCATTAAAAAATAAGTACAGTACATGCTATGTTGGTTCCTTTTATACAAGCCATGAGGAACACAATCGATTGATCGATCATTACAATAAAAAATGCCCTGGAAATGACCACCCATCCTTTAATCCTTCCTTTAATCCAAGCCAGAGCACAGTCGATTGATCATTGAAATGAAACATGCTCTGAAAAGGCCCACCCATCTTACCACGCCCATCTGACCACACGGCAGCCAGCCGGCTGACCTAAGAGGTCAAATGGGTGGGCCGCGAACGCTTTCAAGATTTTCAAGCGGGCCTTGAACCAGAGAAGGTTGGGGATCAGCTGCTCTCCATATAACATTCTTTTCTCAAGGTTGAAAAAAAAAAATCTAAGACCACAAAAGAAATCTTCCCGTCAAAATAAGTTGGACGATATTGACAGGATACGTCAGGCTTAAATTTTATGACTCTTCATAGAGGGAAAAAAAAAACATCTCAAATGCTCCAAGCCAATACTTCAATTCAAACCACGTTACACACATGGCAATCATTTGAAGAAATTCTCAAGTTCGAAATGCAGTCAAATTTCAAGCAAATGTCTTTTGATCACCTATGAGAGCAATTCAGGTGAACAAATGAACTCAAGACTATACCGACACAGAGGCAATATGCAGCCTATACAGCATGGTTCTCAATAATGTGGGCTAAAGGGGAACCCCAGGTGACCTTGAGGGAGTTCCAGGGTGTCCCCACTACAGCTGTATAGCTGATAGAACAACGGGGGATTTTACAGTCTAGATGATTGGGGTCCCAGAGATGAGATGAACTCATTAAGACCGGGAACGCATCTGTGTCATTTTAGATTTCTTTGGCAATTCAAAAATAGCAGATATACAAGCTCTACGAGTTTGTAGATCTGCTATTTTTGAAAAATCGTGAACATTTGTGCAAATTTTTTTATGCCTTTATTTAGAGGGGGATGGGGAAAGTAGGCTGACAGGAAATGGAGAGAGAGATGGCCGGGTGACAAGCAGCAAAGGTCGTCGGGAGCGGAAGTCGAACCTACGACACGCTGTCAGGCTTTGCAGCCTAGGGTGCCTGGACCGCCACGCTACGTCCCAGGACCGTATATATCGATTTTTAAAGCGAACATTTGTAACTCAAATCTTTGCTTCTGGGGGTCCCTGGGACAAAATATTTTGAGATGGGTGTCCGTGGCCAAATGCATCATTTTGGGTGGTCCTTGACAGGAAAAAGTCTGAGAACCACTGATATAGCAACAATAGCTTTTTCAGAAAACTGTTAGGATTTAGAAGACATTTGTATAATCGTATCTCAGGTCTTAATGGGTTAAAAAAAAAAAATCATATCAAACAGGGGTTCGTGGGCCTAATGCATATCAAAGTACGGTGTCCTTGAAATACTGGGAATCACTGGCCTTAAGAGAGGGAGTTAGAGGCTACAGAACTATATTGCCAGGAGAATGTGAATTCTTATGTGTCAGATCTGTTCTGTTGTCGGTATGGGTTTCTTTCGGCGTGTGGAATGTAGCCTATCACTTGCTCTTTTCAATTCATCTCGCTAATTGAATGTGGCTCCCGGCGTTGGAGACGCCGTGTTGGAATGGTGGACATACGGCCGTACGTAGGTGGGAAGCCCCTGTGGGCTTTGCTCTCATCACTTTACTTACAGCGAGGATCTTTATCCCACCGTTGTTCTCTCACTTCCAGAAAAGACTTGCTTCCATGCTCTCTCTCACGCACGCACACACACACACACACACACACACACACACACACACACACACACACACACACACACACACACACACACACACACACACACACACACACACACGTGCAAACTTGTGTCACATACACGTGCACACACACACACACACACACACACACATATGCACGTTGGTGCATACTTGTGTCACATACACGTGCATGCCAGTGTCCTCACAAGTGTGGATATGGTACACACTCACATAAACATAGAGTGGGAATATATATATAGTGTGTGTGTGTGTGTGTGTGTGTGTGTGTGTGTGTGTGTGTGTGTGTGTGTGTGTGTGTGTGTGTGTGTGTGTGTGTGTGTGTGTGTGTGTGTGTGTGTTCCAGCCTGACTATGCCTCAGAGGACTTCAAGTTTGTTCCACAGACAAGGACACACACACACACACACACACACACACACACACACACACACACACACACACACACACACACACACACACACACACACACACACACACACACACACACACACACACACACACACACACACACACACACACACACACACACACACACACTTTGCTATCTCTGCTGGCTTCCTGGGAGGGACGTGCGAAGGAGAGAGCGAGAGCATATGTTGGATAGACGTTTGTTGGAGGGAGGGGGGTAGGAGGGGGGGGGTGATAGTTCTCTTTGGATGTTGTCTTACAGCCTCCGACAGCGTGCCACAGAAAAGAAGGCATTTTTCGTCCAATTTATTAATCCTTTTAGGCAATGTTCTCTGTTCAGAAATGCAAATTGAATCAATCTGAGGCTGACTTTAAGACTTTTCAAGTGGGATTTAATTAGAAGCCAGGGCCTGCAGTTTTTAATGAGAGAGGGGGTGGAGAGATGGAGAAAGAGGCAGAGAGAAAGCGAGAGGGAGGGTGGGTGGGTTTGCGGTTTTGATCTGGGGGTCCTGCTGGAGAAAGGATACACAGCGCACACACACACACGCAAACACAACACAACACAACACAACACACATGCAGCCCGTTCTCACACATACATACACACACGCACACACACACACACACACACACACTAATGCACGCACACACACACACACACACACACACACACACACACACACTGACACCCATGCATGCGCGTGTGCACGCACGCACACACACACACACACACACATACATACCACACGCCCTGTATACAGAGCCGAGTGTGAGGCGGATGCCCGCTGTTTCTTTTCTTTTTTCTTTTTTCTCCAGTTGCTTCATCTCCATGTTGTGAGAGTTCAACCAGAGATCTTTGCTGCTTCGACACACATCTTCTCCCCCCATCATGCCATCATACTCTCTCTGACACATTTCACTTTGGCCAACGGTAGATCACTCTAATTGTGCAGGGCAGCCCCAAGGTGTGAATGCATGGAACTGTATGAACGTGAAGCCAGGCATCATGTGCGCTCGACTAAACCTTCTCTGGATAATAAAAAAAAATCAAAGCACAGCTTTTCAACATATGATGATGATGACATTAAACGATGCAGGTCGGCAGTGGTTCAGGAGGTATAGAGTGGCCGGCCTATGGGAGCTGGAAGGTTCCTGGTTCGATCGCCGTGGCTCCTCCTGACTGCATGCCGATGTGTCTTTGAGCAAGACACTATAGAACTTCTTCCGATGCCGCTTTGCATGATTGCAAGGCACTTCCACTGTTGGGAAGGCTTTGCTTCTTGTGAATGTGTACCGCTTAACACGTATTGTGTAACAGTGTTCCGCCATTGTGGTGTGTGTTGAATGGGTGAATGTGAAGTACATTGTAAAGTGCATTTGAGTGGTTGGAAAAGACTAGAAAAAAGCGCTATATAAATGCAGCCCACTCATGATAGTAGCCCACATCTCAGTCAAGTTCCCCCCCCTCCACACACACACACACACACACACACACACAGGCCAGTACAAATTGTCCTATTTTAATTGGGTTTGCATCATGCAGATCGCTTGAAACGCAACCTTGGCGGCGCCTGCACTACACCTGCCGCTCTGTGCGGTTCATTCACGGGAGTTCAAAGCTAGAGGGTTACGTAAGGCCACATGCAATAAACCCTCTATAGGCGCCCTGACTGAAAATCTAGGCTATTGTTTCTCTACTTGTGTGCAGAGAGCATGTATTTTTGGTGTTGCATGTGTCGTTGTACACATATGAGCTTGTGTGGGTGTACATGTGTCTGCATTGTGCATGAGTGAGTCAGTGTTGCCAGATTCTGTGAGAGAAACAAGCAACCGGGTCTAGGAAAACAAGCCCCAAAAAAGCGACCATGGGCCACATGAGCACTTTAAACATATGCGTCAGCTATTTGAAAATAGCCGATCTACAAGCTCACAACGCGTCGCGATGCGACGCGTTGTGAGCTTGTAGATCTGCTATTTTCAAATAAAATCTTGGGGGGAAATTATTGCGAACGCGGGAGGAGGCGCGGCGAAGCCGCGCCTCCGACCAAGTGGAGCTTACTATGTAACCCTGCTTGGGTTGTGTCTCTGTGTCTCTGTGTCTCCGTGTGCACTGCCTGTGTGCACTGCCTGTGTGCAGCTCCTCTGAGATAAGTAAATGTCCAATATAGACGTACCATACATCAAATGAAAGGTCTTTGAAAACTGAACACACCTGTCAAGGTTGCGTTTAAGCCCGCCCCTTCCCCCGGAAGCCACGCCCCGGAGAAGGCTCCTAAAAACTCCCCATTGAAACCCCATGTTAAATGAAAAGTGCCCGAATCGCTCCCAAACTTTTTCTACCCCCCCTAAGTGGGGGTCTACGAACAAATACATCGGGCTCGGATTTTGGCTCCGCCCCCCGGAAGTGGGTGAAACAGGCACTTCAAACACTTTGTTGAATTGTTCAAAAACATTCCAAGTTTTTTTTTTGGGAATTTGTATTTTTCTAAGATGCTCCTTTTAACGCAGATTTTAAAAAAAAAAAAAAAAAAAATGTATT
Organism: Gymnoscopelus braueri; assembly: GCF_963280865.1. Taxonomy (NCBI): domain Eukaryota; kingdom Metazoa; phylum Chordata; class Actinopteri; order Myctophiformes; family Myctophidae; genus Gymnoscopelus; species Gymnoscopelus braueri. The sequence continues at coordinate 23,953,869 of NC_137605.1, forward strand.
GGTTACTTTTTTTTAAATATTTGTTTTCATTCTTTTTTTTCTTTTTTTGCGTTCGCTTACCGCGTTCGCGCGTCTTACTTGTAATAAGCAGATCTGGCAACACTGGTGTGAGGACATCTGTGAACGTGTTTCTGTGTACTCTGTACTGTGTGCGTGTGCGTGTGCGTGTGCGTGTGCGTGTGCGTGTGCGTGTGCGCGTGCGTGTGTGAGCGAGCCGTGCACACACAGAGCGTGAGTGCCAGCTTATTTTGGTTATTTGTACCCTGCTGGACCTGCCTGCCTCTATAGCTTGTAAATTCTCAGAACAGACATCCGTGCCCATTCCAAGCAGTCCCCCCCATCTTGCTTGTTGAGAAAAGCCAGTCCTCACAACATGCATACATCAGAGATTTCACTGCCATTTGGCTGCTGTCACGTGCCTTGGCTGTTACATTTTGGGGGAAATATGGTGCCGTTAACCCATTGATACCTGGAACGCATCTGTGTCACTTTTAGATTTCTTTAGGCTATTCAAAAATAGCAGATATACAAGCTCATAGCGCGGCACCGAGTGCCGCGCTATGAGCTTGTATATCTGCTATTTTTGAAAAATCAAGGAAAAAAAATTGGGTTTTTTTTTTCAATTTTTTTTTAGGATTTAGAAGACATTTCTAGAATCTTCTCAGGTCTTAATGGGTTAAAAGGGGTGAAGCCGGTCTGCGGTGTCGGGGTGTGGTTTCGGAGCTCACGCTCTCTCTCTCTCTCTCTCTTTACCCCCATATCCTTCTGGCTCTCTACTTTCTTTCCCGCTGCTTTCCTTCCATGTCCTTCCTCTCTACTGGATGTCACTCGTTTCATAAATGAGGGCCCGGTCGCTTTCTTTCTCTTCAGAGAGGGACAACTTGTGACAACGTCAAGGCCACTTTGCCTGATTAGTCAACTGGCTGGCACTTTATCCTGTGTTTTCACTTTTGCGGCGGGAGCCACCAAAAAAACCCCAGGCCTCGCGGATGCCAGTAACACAAAGGGAAGGGGAGGAGGGCGGGCGATGGGCTTTGCGTGACTTGTGGATGTTGCTAACGTGACATTTCCACTTTCCTGGCTTTCTCTCTCCCTCTTGCGCTCTCTCTCTCTCACACGAGAGAGAGAGAGAGAGCAAAGCATGCGCCGGGTAAGTATGTGGTAGCAGAGTGACTCTCTCAACCCTTTTAATTTCAAGTATACTGTAGAAGAAAACATTCCTGCGCCATCTTCAAATGCAAAAATAGTTTTTGTAATGGGAAACGCAATGTTTCAGTCGGAAGAGCTTCATCAGGTTATCTGCTGAAGGACAGAGATCACCTGATGAAGTGTTAGGTTGTTTCCCATTAAAAAACTATTTTTTGCATTTGAAGACAGTGTGTGGGAGTTTTTTTCTTCTACGTTAATCGGTCCTTGGTCACACCTGTCGCCTTGTAGGTGTGCAAAAAAAGTTTTTCATTTCAAGTAGCCCCAATTTGATATCCATTAAGCCACGGATGCTCATTTGATACAAATTTGATCTCTGGGACCCCAATCTACAATGTAAAATCCACAGTGTTCATTTAACTTGAGAGAGTGTACAAATGTTGGTATACTCTACCAGGGGTCTTCAGCAGGGGGTCCGGGACCCCTGGGGGGGTCCGCCAAATCTTTGTGTAATATGATTTTTTTTTTAACTTAACCACTTGAACCCTAGCATCCCTTGTCTTCTGAGAACTTTAGAGGTAGGTAGGTGTGTAGAGGGAAAAAAGAGAATACCAAGTAAACAAAAAAAAAGTTTAATCTGAAACACAATTTTATAGAATATAGAGGGGGGTCCCTGCTTCATCTCTCTCTCTCAGCTAGGGGGTCCTTGGCCTAAAAACATTGAAGACCCCCGCTCTATACATCATTTCACTGGGGAACCCCCTGGAATCCCCTCAAGGACCCCTGGGGGTCCCCAGACCCCATACTGAGAACCAAATGCGTTTTCATACAGGATACAGGAACTTCCATTGAGCCGAGCCGGAACACGATCGATTGATCATTGATTTGATCATTAAAATGAACATGCTCTGAAAATGCACCCCAACCCACCCATCTTATCGCTTAACACCACTTAACAATCATCTGACCACTGTTAAGTGGCGTTATAAGTGGTCAGCTGGGTGGGCCAAACACTTTACAGATTTTTAAGTGGGCCCTGATCCAGAAAAGGTTGTGCAGTATTGAATGGAGAGGTGTGGGGGGGGGGATGACAGCAGTGAAGAGACAACTTTTAGGTTGCCAGGAAATAGGCCAATTTGCTCATTAAAATGACAACTCCAAGTGTGTGCCTCACACAACACTTGACGACTGGTTGATACTATGAACTTTTAAATTATGCTAATTAATCTACATTAGGTGTTTAAGAATTCGGAGCAAACCCAAACCCAAAACACAGACATGGGAGAATATTTACTCACATTGGCTGCATGGCTGGGATGGGAGTGGAGGAGCGATGGTGAAAGGTGTTTGCAGGCTGACATAGCAGGGAAGCAAGTAAGCACGGTCCTAAGCACAATAGACCATATTCACACGGCGGCCATATTGGAATTTAACATTGAAAGTGCCGCCACCCGGGGTGGCTACTTTCATTGACTTCATAGAAACATGGCCGCCATGTGGTCTATGGAAGACACTTGGTACAAACTTGGGAACTAACACCAAGAACTAATCACTAACTCTGGAGCAGAAACAACAATGTGAAGATATGAGTAGGGGAAGAGCCAGGGTTTATACAAAGGAGAGGTGATGAGCTGATGGATGGCAGGTGTGTTGGCTGCGAGAGGTGAGGAGCTAATTGAAGGCAGGTGTGCAGGATGCAGGTGAGTGGGCAGGACAGGAACACACTCGCACACACACCACGCACGCAGGCACGCACACACGCACGCGCACACACACACACACACACACACACACACACACACACACACACACACACACACACACACACACACACACACATACCAACAGGGGACACAGAAGGAGAAAGAAATGCAGAAACACGAGGGAAGATACTGAGGCATGACTGTGGCCATGACAGGACCCTAAGTGCCTCCAGGCTAACCCAGCAGGCATGTTGGGACACACACCTGGCGAATGTCCAGGATGAGGGAGGAGCAGCTCCGACCCCTGTATAGGAGGCATCAACCTCCACCGTGAACTGGCAAGTAAGCTTTGGCTAGACGAGATCAGGTGTGGATGTGAAGTGCCTCTTTAACTTGTAGATGGTTGCATCGGAGTCCAGGAAAAGGGGGAGACAGGTGAGATTGAGGAAACTGGATCTGTCTGCCATTCGTCAATCGTCACCCTCACAGATCCCGATTCACCTGAACAGGTAAGCGTTTCCTAGGTCCAGTTTTGTGAATATGGTGGGTCCCTGGAGTGGTTCAAAGGCTGGAGCTAATCAAGGGAAGAGGACATTTGTTCTTTAAACGTGATGTTGTTCAGGCCACAACCCCGGTAGTCAATGCAGGGGCCGGTCTTTCTTAGCGACAAAGAAGAAGCTTGCACCAACTGGGTAAGATGATGGCTCAATGATGCCAGCGGGCCAGCGGCTAAGGAGACATGGATGTATTTTTCCATAGCCTCCATTTCAGGACGGAACAGGTTGAACAGGTGACTGGAAGGTATAGGGGAGCTCAGGGGAGAAGGTCATTATGGCCATTGTGGAGGCAGAGGTTTGCTGAAGTCCACACCATGGCATAGACAGAAGGGATGGATGGTAGATTGAGAGGTTCAGAGCCTGGTCACGGGAAAGCAGCCACTGCTGGGACAAGAGCAGCCTGCCAGCAAGAGGAATGAGAGAATTATCCCCAACTCACCACTCTGCCAGAGGTTCGGTTGAGATGGGGATTACGTCGTCTTAGCCATGGCTGGCTGAGGAACCACAGGAGCTTGGGAGAAGGGAATGACATGGAACTGGATGGTTTCACAATGATTTTCAGAGAGCATCAGACATGGGTGGAGCTGGAAGACACACTGTGTCACTGGTGAAGCGAACCACTCCCTATCCAATGTAGAGGGAGAGTTTCGGCTTGCCATGACCCACAGTGACACTGGCGAGCCTCCTCTTTTGGCTGGGTGGGGAGAGGTTGCCAGGAAAAGGCTCGACCACAGTAAATGCACGCTCTGGAGAGGTTCAGCTGCATGGCGAGAGAAGGGCCTGGCCCAGGTGCTTGGGCTCCTCTTCACGCGAGATGGGTGTGGCACAGCTGCTAGCAGAAAAGGGAACAGAGGGGAGGTTGAGGGCTCGTACTCCGGAGGTGCAGTTGAGAGAAGTGAGAGGAGGACACAGACGGCGAGGGAGATTAGCTCGTCTGCCTCGGCTGCCCGAGTCACCCCTAGCGGCTAACTCATCCTTAACAGAGTCACAGAGACCCTTTCCCGAAAAACACTACGACATTGACATTACTATGACATTACATTTGGCATTATGGAAGCTATGGAAGTTATTAATTACCCTCCCTCTCTCCCCCCTCCCCCCTCTCTCTCCCATTTAATGGAACATTAAAGGGGAACCAAAGAGCAATTGCTGTGCCGTGGTCCTGGCAGGGAGCTCATTGAGGGATGCACATCAGAGGAGAAGGTGAGCAGACGGACAGACGTGCATGTTGAGACAAACAGACAGTTGGAACCTCCCCTTTCTCCCACCCCTGCGCCTCCTCTCCTCCTCACCGCCCACCCTCTCTCCCCCCTGTCTGTCTTTGAACTTGGGCCTTCATTAACAATCTGCTGATTAACAGGCATGGGAACACAGGGGGGTACATAGATCAGAGACAGAGGGAGGAGAGTGAAGAGAGGAGAGGAGAGGAGAGGAGAGGAGAGGAGAGGAGAGGAGAGGAGAGGAGAGGAGAGGAGAGGAGAGGAGAGGAGAGGAGAGGAGAGGAGAGGAGAGGAGAGGAGAGGCTGTATAGAGATGTGTGAGCGAAGAGGGGGATGTATTTCTGAAGCATAGAATGAGGGGTGTTATGACAGTCAACAAGACTCGTCAGACAGAGAGGAGAGAGAGCGACTGACTGAAAACAAGAAACGGCAGAAACAGAGAGATGGAAAGGGCAACTAAAAGATAGACAGGAAGAAAGAGAAAGAAAGAAAGAAAGAAAGAAAAGTTGGAGACCAATGGAGATGATGGAGGGAGAGTGTTTAAGAAACACACGAGAGTGTTGAATGACAGTGTCGTGCAAAAGTGGCGACAATAACGGATCAACAAGCTCACACATTGTGACGCATTGTGACGCATTGTGACGCATTGTGAGCTTGTAGATTTTGAAAAAAATATAAAATGTTTGAAACATTTTCCTATAATGGTTTGCCCAAAATAGGGACGCCAGGAAAGTGGTTAAGACAGAGTCTGCTTGACAGAGAAAACAATCAATAGACAACTAGATACAGTCATACGGACATACAGAGATTGGAGGATAGACTGCCTGGCAGGCAGACAGGCAGACAGGCAGACAGACAGACAGACAGACGGGGAGTAAGAGAGAGACCAGCAGACATAGAAATGATCGATAGAGTCCTCCAGAGAGACAGAGAGAGAGAGAGAGAGTTTGTGTGGGAAAGAGGAAGACCAGCAGAGAAGACAACACAGAAACAAGAGCAAAAGAGGAAGAGAGAGAGAGATTGCGAAAAGGGGAGAAAAGAGGGAAAATGCTACAGAGAGACAGACAGACACACAGACAGAGAGAGGGAGACGGGGACAGAACGACTAACAGAGACGGAGAGAGAGGAGGGAAGTGCCTGTTCTGAATTAATGAGTGCTCTCGTCAGAAGATGAATGCTAGCCCACTCTCCCCTCGGAACCGGGCGCACAAATAAGAAAGAAAGTCAGGCCAACGTATAATGAATGCACAAATAAATAAATAAGCCAATAAATAAATGAATAAATGTGATAGAACTCCTGAAAGACGGATTATGATCTATGTGTGCAGACCGATAGCTGCGCGTGTTAGTGTGTGTGTGTGTGTGTGTGTGTGTGTGTGTGTGTGTGTGTGTGTGCGTGTGTGCGCGTGTGTGTGTGTGTGTACGTGTGTTTGAGTGTGTGTGAGTGTGTGTGAGTGTGTGCGTGTGTGTGTGTATGTGTGTTTGTGTGTGTGCGAGCACGCGCGTGTGTGCATGTGTATGTGCGTGCGTGAGTGCGTGAGTGCATGAGTGCATGAGTGCGTGCATGCTCACGAGGGAGTGCGTTGGTGTGTTTGATGATGGATTTGTTCATGTTTGCTGGCATCCGTTCATGTACAGACATAGAGTTTTTTTTGCATATATGCATGTTTGGTGTGTGTGTGTGTGTGTGTGTGTGTGTGTGTGTGCACGCATGTGTGCGAGTGTGAGTCCACGAGCATGTTCCGTAGAACGCGTATGTGCGCGTGTTTGATGACAAGTTTAAGAGTGCTTTTGAACATGTGTGCGTGCACGTTGGCATGTGTCTGCATGCATGCCATTTCCCATTTATGGCGTGCATGTGCATGCATGTTGGTTGGCATCAGTGTACGAACGGGCATATCTATTTGTGGTGCTCGTTGGCATGTGCACGTATGCGCCTGTCTGCACCTGCGTGAGGTTTGTGGAGTTGTGCGTGAGGTGCGTCTGTGTGTGTGCTTGTTGTATACGCACCCCCTGCGTTTTGGCATGCGTGTGTGCGTGCGTGTGCATGGATGTGTATGTGTGTGTGTACGTGTGCACATTTGTGTGTGTGTGTGTGTGTGTGTTGGGCGAATGGAGGGGCGAGGGAGGGGTGTCTCTGGTGAGTCTCCTTAACATCAAACAGCTGGAAGTTATAAAATATTTAGGATGCACTGGGAGTCTGTGAATATTAATACAGCCTTTTTCCTCTGTCTCTCAAACCTCCCTCTCTCTCCCTCTCTCTCTCTCTCTCTCTCTCTCTCTCTCTCTCTCTCTCTCTCTGTGTGTTCCTCGCCCTCCGTCTCTCCCATGCTCTACTACTCTCTTTCTCTATTTCTTCTCTCTCTGCCGTGACCTTCTCTCCTCCTCGCTTTCTCTCTCCATTACCCTCTTCAGTCTCACTCTCTCTATCGGCCGTCACTTTCCTCTCTTTCGTTTTACTCCCTTTCACTTTAATTTCAGTTTTTTTCCACTCTCTCTATCCCTCGTTTTACTTCTCTCTGTATCCCTGTCTCTACCTATGTTTATTCCTCCATTACTCCCTCCATCCATCTCTTTCTCGCTATAATATCACCCTTTGTCATATTTGTCAATTGCCTCTCTCTCTCTGTCTCTCTCTCTGTTTCTCTCTCTCTATCTCATCTCTTGGTCTCTCTCCCCATCCTTCACTCTATAGCTCTCTTCACTCTTTTATCTCTCCCTCTTTCTCCGTGCCCTTCTCTCTCTCTGTCTTCACTGTCTGTCTGTCTGTCTGTCTGTCTGTCTGTCTGTCTGTCTCTCTCTCTCTCTCTCTCTCTCACACTCCCTCTCTCTCCCTCTCTGTCTCTGTCCCTCATTCTGTGATGACCTTGTTGTGTAGTGGAAGGATTTACAGACTAACTAATCGGGAGGCAGCTCTGCTCTGTTGTCGGTCAGTTTGACACGTGGCAGCGCGACATGCATGGGGGTGACAGAGAGAGAGAGAGAGAGACGGGAAAGAGAGAGCAGACCTCTGCCAGTCTGCCGTGTGCCACCACTCCGTGGCCAATGGCCCCGGCCACCACCACCACCACCATTCTTTTCTCCTTCCATGCCGTGCCCCCAGATGCCAGGGCCACCAGCGTGGGGTCAACGCGTCGTGATGAAAGCTGTGTCACGATTCCTCAGCGCCGGGCCGACAGCAGGGCTCAGCGGTGCGTGGAGGAGAAGAGTGTCTGAGTGAGAGTGAGCCTAATTTATGCCTGGGAGGAAAAACTGTTGATGGAGTATCAATTAAGCCTCGAGGCTATTTTGTACTCGTCCCACGACTGGGAAGCTCGCTGAAATGTGTTATATTTCGGCGAGTTTCACGGTCGTACACAGTGTTGCATCGGTGAATCTGGTAGGACGCTATTTTAAAGACGTCACACACACGTCACGTCGCGCACGTCGCTTAACACCTACACTACAGGTCACACAATGGACAATTGATATGCATCGATAGGCTCATTCCTATGTTAATTCACCTGGTGTGACACCCGGCAGTCGGCAGCCTTTGTAAACTTTGTTGAGGTGTGAACTTCAGGAGAATTTCGCCCTAGGCGTTTTCATACCGTTATTTGAGGTTGTTAACTCATCATGAGAGTGGTCCAGGTTCATAACGAGCGATGTTCTCCATTTTGGGGAACCCCCCCACAGCAGCTCAGAACGGGAGTGTTTGGTGCTTGGCTTAATCCGCTTATTTCTGTCGCTCGAAAATAGTTTTTTCTTGTATATATCTGTCGTGTGGGGACTGTCTCATGTTGGTGCACTGTTATTGCTACACCGGCGCCGCCATTACTGTTTACAAATCTGTTTAACTGAAATCACGTTTGAAAAAAGATTCAGGAGGTTTCTGCCCGACAGCAACGATATGTTGTTGTTTTTTTTGTTGTTGAAAAACGTTGCCTACAATGACAAGCCCAAAAGCAGGTTAAAAGTGGTTAAACAGTGAGACACAGAGGCGGACAGAATGACTACTGGGGAGACGGATGCGCAGGTGGATGATAGATCGGCTATTTTTGGTGCGCGACGCCATCATACGTAAGAGTATAAATTAAGCATAAGGGAGAGTGACAGCGAGCCAGACAGACAGAAAGAAAGATGCACAGATGGGTGAACACACTGGGACACACACAGACAGACAGACAGACAGACAGACAGACAGACAGACAGACAGACAGACAGACAGACAGACAGTCAGACAGACGGACAAACAATATATAGGCTTGGAGACAGACAGACAGGCATACAGAACAGCAACCAACCAGACAGACCAAGCAGGCGGACAGAAAAATAGAAGGTTTAGGCTTTAGGCGAAGGGAGGCAGGTATACAACAGGAGGGCAGACTCACAGATAGATCAATGAGGCACGGGGAGACAGACAGGTAGACTGGCAGGCAGACAGCTTATACCGTTGAGTGACGGCTAGAAGGGACAGATAGATGGACAGGCAGACCAACAGAGAGACAGGAAAGGCAGGGACTCGCAGACAGCTTGGCAGGTGGACACGCTCTGGACGGACGGCGGGGCTTAGCGCACAGACAGCGAGGCAGACAGACAGACAATACAGACTGATTCGTCAGACTCCAGATTAGAAGGCCGTTCTGTTGACGCAGCGATGAGGTCAGGGGTGCCAAGACCCCACCCACCCACACACCCCCGACCTGCCCTCATGCCCTTTGACTGTGCAGGGTGTGAAGCAGACATGAGCGTCGTGTCTCTGAGGGATGTGTTCTGAAGCTTATTCCATGGCTGCCGTGTGCTTATGCTGCAAGGCAAGGTACCTGTTAGACTGGACAGAGTAGAGACACTGCAATCTGTAGCCTGGCTTACAGACAGACAGACAGACAGACAGGTCTGTAAGGGAGAAGAAGGACAGAGGGACAGACAGGCATCAATGTTATTATAGTTTTGATTTTTTTCATGCTTTATTTTAATTTGGTGTTGACGTTATTTTTTCAATTACAGTTTAGTTTTAATTAGTCTTTAAAGTGTGTTTGCTAGTTTAGTTAACTTTTTTGCTTAAGTTAAATTATTAGCTTTTGTGTTAGTTTGAGTTTTTCTTTATTGTAATAAGGGGTATTTGTCAGGGGCGAGATTCAAAAAGGTTTGAAATAGTCATGTCAATCAAAAAAATAATTTGGTAGTTAAAACTGGCACAGCTCAGAAATTTAAAGAAATATTTAATATCCCGACAATACTACTGTAGAAATATTGACAAAGACTAAAACACATTTTAGTCGGTTTTGTATACACACACACAATACAGTTTCAGTTAGCTATAGGTTTTTTTTGTTAAGCCTCGTTTTATTTCAATAAACAAAAAAAAAACAATCTTCCCCTAATTCTAGTTTTTTTTAATGCGTTAAATATAATAACCTTGGGAAGGCATGGCAACACAACACTGCTTAGCTTTATGCAGGAGGAGCTGTGTGCCCTGAGCCTAAATCCTATACTTTGTCGTACGACTGTGTCGCCTCAATGAAAACCCAGTTACTTTTGTTGAGCGTTGTGTTTCCTGCGACAAAGCATGAATTAGCCCTTGGGCAGTGAGACAGTAAGACACAGTGCAGTCAGTCAGACAGACAGATGGACAGATAGATTGATAGACAGGAGAGGCGTGCCGTTTGTCAGCGCTGGTGACAACACTGGCAGCAACAGCCACAAAACAGCGTAATTATAGGCTCTTTGATTAAAAGCAATCTCATTTCTGTCGCTCAAGACACTTTGTCGACAGGAAAGCAGCTCTGCCTCCCTGACAAGGCGGCCGGGCTTTGATATTGAGCTGCCAATCCTCCAGAAAACGACCCAAAGTCGAGAGACAGAGAACAGACACAGAAAGACAGACAGGGGCAGAGTAAAAAAAAAAAAAGAATAAAAAAAAAAGGGGTGAGGGATTATGTCTAGCCTGGACAGAGAGACAGAAAGACACAGACAGGCAGACAGACAGACAGACAGA
>NC_137605.1:23971275-23988775 GCF_963280865.1 Gymnoscopelus braueri
AATGCACATAACACCCCGACACACACACACACACACACACACACACACACACACACACACGACACACACACACACACCACACACACACACACACACACACACACACACACACACACACACACACACACGCACACACGCACACACACATGCGTGCGCAAGCGGTTGCAGATATATATACACATTGGTGTGCACACAGTCACAATCCCCATACACATCAGGAGGCATGTACCGTAAGCACACAATAGGCTACTCACATGCAAGTGTGCAAGTACATGTTCCCTCTCTCTCTCTCTCTCTCTCTCTCTCTCTCTCTGTCTCTCTCTCTCCTCCCTCACACGCACACGCACACGCACACGCACACGCACACGCACATGCACACACACACGCACACGCACATGCACACACACGCACACATACAGAGCTCATCCACTGTCATAGAGACAGGCACCGGCCCTGCTGTTCTCTTGTCTGTGTGGGCAATGCACACTTGATTCACTCTGGCTGAGTGACAATTTATTTGCCTGTATGTGCATTTGTATGTGTGCGTGTGTGTGTGTGTGTGTGTGTGTGTGTGTGTGTGTGTGTGTGTGTGTGTGTGTGTGTGTGTGTGTGTGTGTGTGTGTGTGTGTGTGTGTGTGTGTGAGGAGAGAGAGAGAGAGAGAGAGTGAGAAAACAGAGAGAGAGAGAGAGTGTACGTATGTGTGATATGTGAGTCCGTACAGTACGTGCGCATGCGTGTGCATGTATGAGGTGGGTGAGCCGGAAGGAGAGAAAAGCATGTGTGCATGTGTCCACCAGCAGTGTGTGTGTGTGTGTGTGTGTGTGTGTGCTGTGCGCGCGTGCCGTGCGCGCGGTGCGCGCGCGTGCGTGCGTGCGTGCGTGCGTGCGTGCGTGCGTGCGTGCGTGCAGTGCGTGCGTGTGTGTGTGTGTGTGTGTGTGTGTGTGTGCGTGCGTGCGCGCGTGTGTGTGTGGGTGTGTGTGCGTGTGTGTGCGTGTGACTGTGTCTCACAGTGCGGTGTCAGGTCTGGCTGTGTGAGCTGACACTGATTATAGTCTTTTCAGCTCATTCCCATCACAGGCAACTAGCCACGACCAAAGGCCTATATTTCAAAAAGTTGCACCATTGTGCTAGGGTCCAGAATTGTTTTCAAGTCTCTGGTCATTTCAGCTTTTGTTTTCCTGGAGTAAAAAAAAATGTTGGAAATGATTTCTGGTTTAACAACCCATTAAAACCGGGGAAGCATCCATGTCATTTTAGATTTTTGCGTTGGCTATTCAAAAATAGCAGATATACAAGCTCACAGTGCGTCTCTGCGAGCTGGTACATCTGCTATTTTTTAAGCATTTTAGAAAAATCTTGAAAGGTGTCCTTGATACCAAAAAGTTTGACAACTACTAATTTAGAATGCATTTTTTTAATCGGCCTTCTTTTTTTTTTAAATAAAGCATTAGTGAGCATTCAATCAGGATGCATTGTGAACAGATGGAAGCTTTGTGAAGTTAGTGGCATAATGACGGGGTTTGGCACGGCGAGCTATGACGCAACTCCACTAAACCTAATGGGACAAATTAATCCAAGCTTTGTCTAAGTGGACAGTATTCGCATCAATGTCCTCTAAATATGTTGTTACAATATCACCTTAATGTTGCCATTCAGTGAGGAAACTGAAGTTGACAAACCGCAATGAGGACTAAATCAACTTTAGTACATTTTGTATTTAAATCTAACAGTATAAAAATGGATCTGTACACTCTCTCAGTGAACATAACACGGGACAATGCTCCTGTCAACCCCTCATAAAAACTAACTGATTTTACTTTAGCTTTCTTTGTCATTGTTTTGAGTGTAAAGTAAACCTGCAGTGTTTGGACCACGAGTCGAGTATCAAGCGGATTTGCACCACATTGCCTTGAGCTCAGCAAAGTTTTACTATTTTTTTTCAGTTTAATGAACACTCAGGATTTTACTGTGTAATATGTTGGTGCAGAAGTACCACTTTCTGCTCCACGCTTTAATTGTCTCTGCCAGGTCGGCCAGCCAGCCGGCCAAAGACCAGAGACTTTTACTTTGAACACACTCCCAGTAGGCCAAGGAAGAACAGACACCCCGAAGTTTTCAAATCAGTCTCATGGTGGCGCTATAACAGCCCACTTCACATTTTGGCGTATAACTCTTGAACCATATAGGTCTTATGATCAAATTTCCTTTTCCACTGGATACCTTGGAGCATGACACATCTCTCCATTTAGGCCCCATATTATCCACCATGTTGTGTTTTCTTCAAAACACACTTTTTACTACACAGATGTAATCTCTGGAGTCATGTGATCAATATATACCAGTCAGATGTTTCATATTTAATTCCAATTGGCTATGAATGATCAAATCTTGCATGCCCTGGGTAGGCAACCCGGCCTGGCGGAGACCTGCGCTCAGAGGAGCACACTTTTTTCTATTTACAGCAGGAATTGCTTGTACAAAATCAAGTCATTGGAAGGAACTTGATGTATTTGGTCAAGAGACATTAGAGAGGGTGACACAGTTTGGTCCTCCTGAGAAACATTCAAGAAAGCAAATGATGATGCCGGATGGAAGCAGGGTGAGGACCTGGAGAGCGGGACTTCAATGGTGACAAACTCTGAACAAAATTGTCCACAGTTTCTCATATGGAACCGAGTCACGCTGTTTTTGCTGACAAATTCTCTCCTCTTCTGTGTTCAATGACAGGCTGGAGAGTGCAGGTTCTCATTACTGTTTTACCCTGAGGAAACCTTTAGTTGTGCATTTACACATACGCAGAGCGAGGCATTTCTTTTGCTGCTCCTCATTCATTTTCTTTGGAAGCAGGTGGCATTCCTGTGCAAAGGATTATGGGAATTGAGTTTGGCTTCTGATCATATGATTCCAGAGATGATGTGTACCGATTTGTGTGAGTTTTGGACAAAATCTGTAGGAGCAGTAGCACAATATGAAGGAAAAAAAAGAAACGCTTTTGACAGTACAACCTACGGTTCAAGATTTATGGGCCAAATGGACAGTTTTGACAAATTTGGGACAGAGGTTCTTCCTCACACCGACGTACAGGAGCGAAAACATAATCTCTGGCCGTTGGCTACTCCAAGATCCGATTAGTTCCGAAGTATTACAGAACCGACCCCAGCTGTTTATATGAAGATGACAAACCTAATAATTACAATTACAATTCATCTACCAGTAGATGCATGTTATAGGCCAGGGTACTCCATAATGGAATCTAGCAGGTGCGTAGCAGCCTATACAATAAGACAATTCAATTAAATTGCGTGTTTTCACCTCAATGAAGAAGGAATCCACAATTGCGCATGGTGCACGCACGCACACTTCATCCCATGGAGGTATATAGTTCGATGCGCTCTCCAAATGCATGCGCGTAGCTCCACTCACACCCCCCCCCCCATACTTTGCGCTGCAGTAACCTAATCCTAGGTCAGCCTAATCATCATGCAGCACTACATGCTTTTCTCTCTAGATCAGTGCAGAGTCTCCTCGGATCTACTCGGTTATTATAATGATAAACAATCCACCATGATAAATCCTGGACCTGAACGGGTCTCTGGTATTGTAGGTTATTTTCGTTTCGGGGAGACCACTGAAGACGTCTACTCCAGCAAGGTCGTGGACAATAAAGAGGAATATTATGCAAACTACTGTGTGGTACTGGGCCTGATTTAACAGCCACTGCCAAATTCAAGTCCCAGTGCAAAACCAGTTGAGAGCTAATGATTAGACCAATAAAGCGATGACACTGATGCCTATACGCATATGCTGTATAGCCATGCTAACACATGAGAGTTCACTGTGCAGGGTAAGCATTTTTTATCTTTCTCTCCTTTTTTTCAGTGTCATTGACTGCTTTATGCCAGATATAAAAAGCCGTGCATGCCCAACGAAGCACGTAATGGGCAGATTTGACTAACGTGTCAGTGCAGAGAAGTGGAAGACCAGAGAGAGAGAGATAGAGAGAGGGAGAGAGGGAGGTAGAAAGAGAGTGGTAGAAAGAGAGCGGGAAAGAGAGAGAAATAGGTGGAGAAAGACATATGAAGGGATGAAGGAGAGCTAGAAAAGAAGGCATAGAGAGTGGTAAAGAGAAGTAGAGAGGCAGGAGCAGAGGCACAGAGTTGGTTAAATAAGGATTATAAAAGCTTATTTATACATAGTCGTACAACGGTGTTCCGTGCCAAAAATAGCCGATCTACAAGCTCACATCGCGATGCGTCGTGAGCTTGTAGATCGGCTATTTTTGGGACAGGACACCGTCGTCATAAGGCTACGTATAAATTAGGCATGTGATAAAAAAAGACACTACAGGGGAACAGGTGAGGAAAGAAGAGGGCAAGAGAAAAGAGTGTGAGAAAAGGGAGGTTACACGTCTTCTTCGTCAGTCATCAGCAGCAGCAGCAGGGACCGCGTGCATCGGGCCTGGTGTCACACGACTCCTCCTGCTCACATAGACGGAGAAGGATCAGAGACTGCGAGGGACTCATCGGACCGGTATGTTCAGGCTGAGGAGCTGGAGGTAAATGAATCTGGTGTTAGACGAAATGACCGCCTGCCAAACAGAAACAAGAAGCCGAGTCTGAAAGTCTGTTGGAACTCGAGTCGTGGAATAGGCTCTATGCACAGCAGCCATATTGGACAGAAATTGGGCCCCTTCCTTGCTTCCTTCACAGGTGTTACCAATGACACTAATGAAGGCTCTGTTCCATTTAGTGTAGCACAGTGGTTATCAAACGTTTTAATTTCAAGGACCCCCATAACTCTGAGAGTGTACAAATGGAACCAAATGGACCCGGGAGGGTCCATTTGGTTCCATTTGTACACTCTCAGAGTTACACCCACTCAAGGAACCATGAGGGTCCCTGGACCACACTTTGAGACCCACTAGTGTTTCTAGTGAGCCAACATGCACAACATCAGCACCCTGACTCTGTTTGACCAGAATGGAACAGAGCCTTCATTAGCATCATTGGTAACACCTGTGAAGGCGGTAAGAAGAGGCCCAATTTTTCTCCAAAATGTCTGCTGTGCATAGAGCCTATTATCAGAGAGCCGTTCTTCATCTCCCCTCCGGCCTCAAACTGAAACGTGGCGCGACTCGAGCTCGATTCCCTGCTCCGTGCCGCGTTTGCGGGGCGGAACCCAGCTGATGTGCTATGACATGTTAAGTGCCCACCTTATGATAGTTAATGCAACGCAGCTACGCAGCCCCCCCCCCCCCCCCCCCCCATCCATACGCCCCCCCTGACAGCCATCTCCGGCTCTTCCATCACACACGTGTGAATTCCACACGGCTGCTGTGGGCGCTACATTAATCCCCACGCGGAATATGATGTAACCACAGGAGTTAATAGAGGTCAAGTGTCTATCTCTCTCTCAGGCCCACACTGCCTGCTTCACCGAAAATGGTAACAAACTCGTTTGTCATATACAGTCGTGTCAGAATATTTTAAGATGCATACAAAGCGCATACTGTACATGCACATGCCTGCAGGCCTGCACTGCACTGCTGTGTTTTTGAGATGCTATACGCACTGTGTGGCAGAAAACGATAATGCCTGTATTTAAAGGGTCATTTGGCACTGACTGCCAACAATGATAATCTGATTTCAATCACTATTCCTGCTTTACGGAGGATGCTTTACGGAGGATCTGGGAGGGCTGGCTGCAGCAGAGCTTAAAGGATTCACAAAGATATCTTCATGAAATGATATAGCGTTTGCAATTGAATGCGCGGATTGATTTGTCAAGTCTAGCCGAAAATAGTGTCTGCAGAAAATATTGATTTCCGAATTAAACGTTCATGGCTTCTTTCACGGCAAAATCCTAGGTGTTGATTTACCCATTTGAACTCTGAGAGTGAGAGTACAAATGATCTGAGTGAGAAGTGATGTGTGAATCCGTAAGCCTATGTGCACATGTGTGTGTATACAGTATTGAAAAGCATGTTGTGTGCATGTGTCCACCAGCAGCTGTGTGTTTATAGAGACACAAGGCTCATACGGGTATTCCGCCTACGACGCTGAGGTACAGGCAGAACGGTGTAGTGCAGTCCTGCCCAAAATAATGCACTGTAATTCAGCAAGCCTACATTTAAGATCATCCTACATGAACTGAAGACGATATTGATTTGAATGAAAATATGTTTCCAAATGTATGGTGTTTTTTTATCAAGATATGTTTCTGTTATCTCAATAGATTGAGAGTGTTTTATATTTATTTTTGCCACTTGAAATGCTAACAGTGGTATAAACATACCAGACCACCAGTACTGTACAGTAAAGTCCTCGGTGTTAGAGTGTACAGATGTAACTGTCCCATTTTATTTCATCTGTACACTCTCAGAGTTACATTTGGATAAATTAACAATTAGGACTTTACTATGCATGTTTCTTTAAATGAGATTGCCACTGAATTTGAGCTGCTAAGCCGCTTCTATGGCATATGAATTCTCCATCTGCATTAATAAACACTGATTACACGTTGACTGCCAGAACCAATCCTTTGTACCACTCACTGATCTGGTATTTCACTATAATACAGTAAATGTACAACAAGCACAATGATTCATTTATTTATTCCTACAAGTGCATTGCGGAATGTGTGTACACATTCAACATGTGCAATAATTAATATCTGCTTCTTTATGTACACTACAATCACCTACAGTATATACTCAGCCTCTACAGTCTAGTATGTATGCATACATTTACATCTTAATAATTGCTAATAATGTGATTAAATTGTTGATAATAAATATTTCTGTATCGTTGATTCTGTGTAGTGCACATGTCACAGAGACAAATCCCTCGCGGCAATAAAGACCATTATGATTCTGAACAGATGAAACAACAGGTTGAGTGCGATGGATCCATGAACAATTTTCAAGTCCAAGTATCATGTAACCAACTGGAGGGTTTCATCTCAAAAGATTACACTGCCTTTTCAGAGAGAGAAAAAGGTTCTCTGGTATTGCTCAATACTCTGCATGTGTATTGCTATTTTGTAAATTAAAGTCTACAAGTGGTTATACTTTCAATGATATACTAATAGCAAGCTTCACTTTAATAACATCAATTATTTTTGCGGGATTCTCTGATGCGCGGGCGGTTTGCGCGCAACGTTTGCCGTTTCGGGCATCAGCGGAATCTAAATGGCGCAGCAGTTCACCTCTCCGTTCTCCGATTCCCATTGAGGAGAAAGTCGTTCAAGTTCACGAGCATCGATTGGACTGTCTCAGAGGTTGTAACGGATCTAAATTCCTAAAGTGAGTGGTATGCCTCCTTTTTTTACTGCCGATGAGCCATCACAGTCCTCCCAGAGGGTTGGAGTGAGAATTGGCTCCAGATGTCGTTTCTGGCCTACGAGCGCCCGCCGCAGTGCATGCATAGCGGAGGAATGCTAACTTGTGGGCAGACAGACATGCAAGGCGGCAGGTGTATGCCTGCAGTGGTACAGTCCTGCCCCCCCCCCCACACACACACACACACACGCAACCCCCCCGACGCCCACCCCAACACCCCCTTGTTGTTTAACGACTGTGGTTCAGCCCGGTCTTTGCTCCGCCCCCCCTCCCCTTATCGGAGGAAGCGCTTGAAATGTGTTGGCCAGATGTTGTTCGTTTACACCTGTCTGAGACCTCCTTTGACGTTGTGCACGTGGACCTCCAACCAGCACGAGAGCGCACACCCAAATGTATATGCAGTGCAGGGTATGCCTGCCCACCAGTGTTAATTTTGACAGCACATTTTTATATAGTTTTAGTCATAGTCTTTTGAATAAAATTCCATTTAGTTTTAGTCATATTTTAGTCATCTGAAGTGTTTTAGTGTTATACTCACCTAGCTGTGTGCTAAAAATAGATGATCTACAAGCTCCCAACGTGCCGCAGACGTGTTCTGAGCTTGTAGATTGGCTATTTTCAGGAAAATCTCCAGTAGTCCAGTAGTCCCTCCAGCAGAGAGGTCAGACGAGAAGCAGCCACGCTGGCCCTCGCTCGGAAGGCACAGATGAGTGAATCCCACCTCCTCCACAAGGTCGTCACGGAGACACCACAGCGCACACGCCTCAAGTCCCGGTGCCCCTTTGCCACACAGGCCCAGGAACTGCTCCGCACAACACCAGCTGACACCTCCAAGGCTTCCTGGGTGAAGGCAAGATGGATGGACCAGTGGAAGGCAGTAGAACCATCCAGGCTTCACCTCTACATCAAGGATCACACAGATGTTCCTGGCCAGCACCTCCCCCGTGAGGAGTGGACAACCCTAAATCGCCAGAAGACAGGTGTGGGACGTTTCGGTGCAGCAATGCAGAAGTGGGGTCTCACAGACAGTGCCCCAAATACCGACCACCGAATGGTGATCGTGGCTTAATTGACCTAGACGATGACACACTGGACTGGCCAACTGCAACGGAGCTGAAGGTCTAAGGACATACAACAGAAGAAGAAACCACATGTTGATGCACATTAAGGTTTGGTGATATGGACATGATATCACAATATTTTTAACCTTAATATCGATACTGTGACGATAATATTGTATCAGGAAGAGAATAACAATTATCTTTTAAATTATTTTTAAAAATTGTGAAAATAGCAGATCAAAAATTAAGCTCACAATACATCATGATACCATTTTCACTATTTTATATAATATATATTTATATTATTATAAGTATTACGATATCCAACAATCACAGACAATTCTTTGTTTAATGGGACCCCACCTGAGATTCTTCCTCACCAAGGAGTCTACCCAGCTCCTTATGCAGGCCTCTGTCATCTCCTTGACTATTGCATCTTCCTCCTTACTGGCCTGACATAAGCCCCTGCAAATGATCCAGAGCAGCAGCATGCCTGGTCTTCGGCCTCCCAAAATGTTCACGTCTTCCCGTTTCACGTTAACTTCACTGGCTTCCAATTGTTGCCCGCACCCAGTACAAATTAAAACACTGGTGATGGCTTTAAAGTCAAACAACGGCACACGATTGCAACCCCACACCCATTTCCGCTCACTTAGTTCAACTAACACAGGAAGGCTGTTTTCACCTTCCCTAAAACACCCTGGCCAACGCATCACACATCCTAGACTCGTCTCCCTCCTGGCTTCCAAGCTGTGGAATAAACTCCCCCTTGCAGTCAGAGCTGCAGATTCATTCCCCATTTTCCACCGTAGTCTGAAAATCCACCTCTTCAGACTCCACCTAATGCCCACTTCCTTCTCCTTGATAGATCGATGCTAGTTACAGTATGCAATTCCATGTTGGTTACTTGTTCACATGTTTTGACTATATATCTTGTCATTTGTTGACTAGGATTCATGCCATTTACTGCCATTTTCACACTTGTAAGTCGTTCTGGATAAGAGCGTCTACTAAATGCCTAAATTGCAAATGGATGGAGAAATCCGCAACGTGATCGACAGGCTGATGACATGGGTAGACAGAAACACACACACACGCATGCAAGCACGCATGCACGCATGCACGCACGTACTGGCGCACGCACGCACTCACACACGCACTTACTCACACACACACACACACACACACACACACACACACACACAGAGCTCCCTCCCTATACCCCCACATATCACTGTCCACTCCCACAGCTTGGCACAATCATAAATTCAACCACTTAAGCCTGATTTATACTTCATCGTACGACGGTGACGAAAATAGCCGATTTCACTCTAGCCGGAGCTCACCACTGCGTCGTGATGTGCCGCGTTGTGAGCTTGTAGATCTGCCGTTTTATATATATAATAATGACCTGCCCTGAATGGGGGATGCCAGGTTGAAGGTGTTTAAGGGGAGATTATGCCACCCTTATGCTATATACACCAACTCTCACACCCCCTCCCCTCCGCTCCACTCCACTCCTCCTCCCTCCACAGTACCCGCACCCCCACCCACCCACCCTTCTCTCTTTTTCGATATTTTGTGCCATTACACTTAGCATATTGTAGCTGGAGTCTGACTGTCTGGCTGGTACAAGCTAATGGAGGAGAGAGAGTGTATGAGAGGCAATAGGAGGAGCCAGGCTTCTTTCCTCACACACTGCTGTCAGAGAGCATACGGGCCTGATTAACGACAACAGCCACAATAGCTCTTTATGCATTCTCTCCCCACTGCTGGCCCCACGCCAACTCACCCTCGGGGAAGGAGAGAGGTGTATGCCGCGCGCGTGTGTGTGTGTGTGTGTGTGTGTGTGTGTGTGTGTGTGTGTGTGTGCGTGCGTCTGTGTGTGCGTGCGTGCCAGCGTGCGTGCATGCGTGTGTTTGTGTGCGTGTGTTTGTGTACGCATGCGTGCTTGTGTCTGTGCGTGTTCAATATTGTGTGTGTTCGTGTGTGTGTTCGTGTGTGTGTGTGTGTGTGTGTGTGTGTGTGTGTGTGTGTGTGTGTGTGTGTGTGTGTGTGTGTGTGTGTGTGTGTGTGTGTGTGTGTGTGTGTGTGTGTGTGTGAGAGCATACACAGCGAGCATTCGAGTACTTGTGTGTGGGAGGGTGCAAAAGGAGTAGGTAAGGTAACATTCAAAATTGTGCGTGCATGCACAAGTGTGTCTGCATGTACTGTATGTGCACCTGTTGTGTGGATATACTGTATTTCTGCGAGTGTGTGTTTGTGTGTGTACTACATGTGTTTATGGGACTGCCCATGCACATATGTGCGTGTGTGTGTGTACAAGCGTGAAAGATAGGTGCGAAAGAGAGAGAACTCCAAAAGCGCTAAAGAGAAGAATCAGGCGCCACAAATCCAATTCACAACTCTCATATTATCGCTGTTGGGTGGAAACCTTCGCTTGTAGATCCAAAACCATTCCTTTTTTATCATTAAAATGTTGTTTAATAAAATAGTGAAGATAGCCGATCTACAAGCTCACAACACGTCGCGCGGTGTGACACGCTATCTGCAATTTTTACTACTTTTGTGCGACACTCTTGGTATGGTGAAGTAGGACATTAATTTACAGAACATTTTGAATTATGGAGATACAACTCCCATCCATCTAGCGCTTGAAATAAGAATACAACCAAAAAATGCCACATGCATAAAGCTCATGTATACAGAACGTCTATCGACAACTCTCGCAATGACCTAAAAGTAACCTTCTCTTGAAATGGGGGGGAGGGGGGGGGTAGCTGGGTTCGCTGTAACAAATATAATTGGGAGTCGGTTAAAAAATTGCCCAGTAGCAAAAATATATTATATATCACTTTTAGGATGTGTTTTGGGGCCTCAAAGTCTCCACAGAAGCTGCATACTTATATGAGTGTTTATGTGTCTGTTTGCAAGCTTTTGTGTGTGTGTGTGTGTGTGTGTGTGTGTGTGTGTGTGTGTGTGTGTGTGCGTGCGCGCGCACACAGCCGCACACGCATGCTCATGTGCACGCGTGTGTTTGTGCGCGCGCGCATGTGTGTGTGTGTGTGTTGTGTTGTGTGTGGCTAGCTAGCAGCTATCTCCCCTCGCTCCTAACACATAAAGGTTGAGCAGAGCCATCTTTCATCTCCTCTGCATCATCACAGCGTCTGCATTATTAATGGCCCTGATTACTGTAATCAAAAATTCTTATTTATTTGGTGGAGGGGGGTGGGAGGGGGGGGAGGGAGGGAGGGAGGGGGGGGGGGACATGCAGTGAAGCCTGGTCTTCTATTTCCAGACCAAAAAAAAGAAGCCTTTTGGTGTCCATGCTTTAATTTTTCACATACAGAGCTGCCGCAGTGCCCTATCTTTCCCTGGAGTTCGGAGATAAGCTAGCTATACGCGCGGCCAAACGCGGGAAAAGCTAAGACGTTCGCGGAACTTTCTCCTTTTACTGAGCTCATTGAGACACACACAAGTGCACGTGTGTGCAGACGTATTTTGTATATATATATATTTATGTATATGACACACACACACACACACACACACACACACACACACACACACACACACACACACACACACACACACACACACACACACACACACACACACACACACACACACATCCAAAAGCGAAAAGCATGTAATAACATCTCAATGGAGACATCTCATTTTTAACCACCAGACCGTTTCAGAGGTCAACAAACGATGACAGGAGAAACCGTCTCTCCTCGTCCTTCATCTGGGTTTAAGCCTCTTCGTCGGCCTCTGTCCTCCTTCAACAGTGTCTGTCTCCTTGTCCTGCACCTCCCCCCCTACACCCCCCCCCCTTCTGCCTGCATTGCTCCCTCCGCCATCCTCCACCCCTGTCTAATCTTTCTAGGCACTGCCATTTGCATGCAAATAGTCCATTAGCCAGTGGCAGGGAGGCACCGCCGCCAGGAGCTCACATGCAGGTAATCAAGGACAAAAGAAGTGCACGGGAGAGACTCCTCCGGAGACGACGGCGAGGAAAAGAGAGACAGAGGAGGAGGGAGAGAGAGCTGGTGAGAGGGAAAGATCACAGGTGAATTAATATCAAGCGACAGAGGAACAAAGCGACTTGGCAGAAGAGGGAGGAGAAGAGAGTATGGGAGAGCGAGAGAGAGAGAGAGAGAGAGAGGGAAATGGCAGGTGTTTGAAAAGGTGATTGGAGGCTGAGATCTTTGTGAACGGGTTGCAGTTTAAGAAATAAACTGGAACTAGAGGAAGTACAGATGCAAGAAGAATACAGCAGCAATCAAACAATGTGTTTATTGCAGCTTGTTAGCTCTTCAGATTTTTTGGCAGGTTGGCGGTATTAAAAAAATTGGTGTAGTTCCAAAGAGGAAAGGTTTTTCTTTGTTTTAAAGAATGCTGTGTGGAACAAACAGCTTGTCACTGGGGCGGGCGGGTGTTGGAGAAATTTGAACAATTTCAAAAGGTATTTTTTTCTGTCGTGAAAGGACGCCCTGACATTTTTGATGCATTTGGTTATTTTTCTTCACTAGATGCGTGTCACGTTGTGAAATAATTTCAACATCCGTCCTTCAGTTAGTTTCTCTCAAATTGATGTCTTAAGTGGGACCGCATGCTCGCTATATGACTTTATAAAGTTTCACTGTTGAGAGCCACCGGTGAACATGTCCCTAATGCTGTTATCGGTATATCCTCAATAAGATCCTCCATGTACATATTCTCTATGTCATTCCACGCCCACTCAACTGCCTGGTGAGCTATTCCAAAGCAGGCAGAGCTACGGTACAGTAGCTCCTGGGGACAAACAATAGAGCTACAACGCTTGAGCTGGTGTCATTCTATTGTGAAAATGCTATAAAACAACCAAACCCACTAGCCACAGAATTCACCACACATACCCACAATTACACACAAAAGTATAAAAGAAAAAAATGGACTTAATTACATTGAGTCATATTCACTGGAAAGGCCTTTAGCATTCGTCACTGAGACCAATGGAAGCCAGCAAGCCACTAACCAGCCGCTACAGTAGCCAGTGACGTTTCTGGGGGGGGGGGGGGGGGGGGGCATTTCCTTATACTGCATGCCAATCAGGGCAGGAATTTCACGGCGCCTACGACGGCCATGGCTCTCGTTGCCCCTCTGTTTGGCCGTGTGCCCCTCTAAACAATATATGGCCCACGGCCACAGTGGCTTTGATGCCCTGCCTGCCTGCACACTGCCCACGCTGATTTAACTGTTTTCTCCTCAGCGCTATCGTCCTGTCAATATGTTTTTTTGGCACCAGTTGTCCGGGGTTGAGATTCTAAATTCAAATTCTTATTGGACAACGTCACATGAAACTTTACTGAGCATATAACCAGCAGTAGGTTTGATTTTGAGGCTGATATGAATCGCGTGCAGCTTAAAATGCAGTGGAAGCTGATGCTTTTGACGGGGGGAGAGAGAGAGAGAGAGAGAGAGAGAGAGAGAGAGAGAGAGAGAGAGAGAGAGAGAGAGAGAGAGAGACGAGACGAGACGAGACAGAGAGATAGCTGCTGTTTGTTTAACGTTACTAGCTTAAATTAAACGATGGTAACAGACAGTATACTGTAGCTACTGTATGTGGGTGTCACTCAAGAGTCCACGAAAACGTGTGTCTAACGTCCCGAAAAGCAAATTCCAGGCCTGATGGCTTGAAGTTATAGAAAATATATACGTATATGCTTTTATATCTATCAAATCTCATTGGACAGGTCAGGTGGGGAACGTCAAAGTGTTTTTTTGTGTTGTATTGGTGAGTAGCTAAATGGTTTTCTTTATTTTTAACTACAGTTTAGAGACTTTGCACATTAGTGGACGTTTCCGTCTATGAGAACAACACTGCTCCTGGCAGAGTGCGCAGAGAGAACTCACTAACGCTCTGGACCAGAGCAAGAGCACACCCAAAGAACATATATCTTGTTAGGTAAGCAGTGTGCGTAAGCTAATCCACTGGGGTTGGCTTGAATGCAAAATGCATTATGTATATTGTACATACAGTAGCATGTCGAGCTGCTATTTTAGGCACGTGACATCGACTTATGATGAAGTGTAAATTAAGCAGAACCGGTGAAACTTAATATACATTACATGTTCTTTTTTTAGTTTACCCCCAAACCGCTACGCCACCGGTCCGGGCCACATTACATGTTCCTGAGAACATCAGTGGTGGTAAATGTACTCACATGTTTTACTTAAGTAAAAGTATCAATACTGCAATGTTACAAGTAAAAGTCCGGAATTCTAAATGAGTAAAAGAACAAAAGTATTGGCATCAAAATGTATTTAAAGTACCGAAAGTAAAAGCACGCATTGTGCAGAATGTCGTATTTCACAAGTTTCAAAATCTTTTGAAAATAGCCGATCTGCTGTTTTCAAATGGCCGAAATATCTGAAGTGGTTAATGTAGGTTTTGTAATAATAAAAATTGTACACAGTAACTAGTAAACAAAGGTTTTCAAATAAATGTAGTGGAGTAAAAGTACAATATCCGAGATGTAATGGAGTAGAAGTAAAAGTATTGGAAATTGGAAATACTCAAGTAATACAAATACCTCAAAATTGTACTTAAGTAAATGTACTTTCTGTAGTTACTTTACACCACTGGAAGACATCATAAAAATGTACACCAAGCTTTGTTATTATAGAACTCAGGAGATTGTATCTGTTACATCCGTGATGACGACATGCATTTCATGTAGATGCTGCTTTTTATGGTGCCAGCACTGAAGAAATTGCATTGTTTACGTTATAATCATCAAGTTAATATCTTTAATCTGGTGTGCAAAACAACATATTAATATAATACAGTGGGCCTAGAGAAGTATACCCCACTCTGCATCATCATTCTTGTTTTAGTGTCACATGAATTCCCAAACAGTTCATCTGGAGGTGAAGCAGTAGGATATGGAAATGCATGACGGTTCGGTTAACCACTTTCAACCTGGCATTCCTATTTTTATATCCCTATTGAGCTTGTAGATCAGCATTTTTTTTAAATCTTTTGAATAGTGTATAGCAGGTTAACTGGGAAAGTTGAATAACATTGTCCCGTAGTCAGTCCTGTCCCTAAACAGAATCCTTTTTCGCCCCCTTTTTTTAATTGAGGAAGGATAATATTCTAGAATGAATGTGTAATGCTACAAAATGTTTCCCTAAATAGGAGTTCACACTGGAGTTTAGATTGGAGTTCACACTGGAGTTTAGATTGGAGTTCACACTGGAATGGAGTTTAGATTGTATCCAGTAGTAAATAAAGGAGTTATCAGTCCCTTGATCCAGTTTTGAAGTCCAGCAGCCTACTGGTGAGTTTCAACATTTCTGTTCTGATATCATCAATACACACAGACACACAGACACACACACACACACACACACACACACACACACACACACACACACACACACACACACACACACACACACACACACACACACACACACACACACACACACAGCGTTTTGTTTCTCAGTTATTCCATTTCACAGTGATTTTAATTATCATTAACACACACACATATTCCAAAATGTATTTTGGTCTATTGCTTCTTCAATTTTGAATAGTTCATCATCCAGGTATTTTTATTTTTTCTGTTTGATAATGTTCTTATTGCTTCAGGGCGGTGTGATATTCATGGCGTAATTCCTGGTTTTCAGGGGGTTTGCGTTTCTTGTATAGATTTCTTAAATGCTTTCTAAAGAATTGTCAAACCATTCTTCTCTGATGTTGTTGTTGTTTTTTTCTGGTCAGATTTTATTTTTAGTCTCTTCAGTTTGAATGAATATGAGATTGCAATCTTTTGTCCCCAAATGTATCTTTCATTTAACTGGTATAGGCCCTATATGCACAGAGAAATTGTGCCACATCTTACTTCCTTCACAGGTGATAACAATGATACTAATTAAGCTGTTCCAGTCAGTGTAGCAGAGCCTGTCCAGTGAGCCAACCATAGATAGGATACCTCATTGGTTGCTGCCGTTCATTGGAGCAATGTGTTATCACAGCCGCCATATTTTGTGGGGGAAGCCGTGCCTCCTAATGCATGCATACGTATGTCTATTGAAACAGGAGGTCTCTTCGCAGTTACAATAATCAATTCCCAACCGATTTTCACGCGGTTTGGTTAGTTAAAAACATGAGACATTTAGTTATGTTATGATATAGGGTAAGTGGTTAAATAAAAAATCTGCGTTCTCATACCAAAACACCTTGTCTTACATAGATAGTAACAGTAATGGTTATAAAACAGTAAAACTTTTTTGTCTCAGGTACTTCTATACAACTCAGGCATATTTCTTGCAGTGGAGTTATGGCAAGCTTCCCTACAAGTATGGGGGTGGTGTTGACGTGAGGCCCCACTGGCCACTGAGGCGTCTACCTGTCTATGTGTCTATGTGAGCCAACATGAACAATATCAGCGCGCTGACTCTGTAAAGCCACGGTCAGACCGTTGCGTCAGATGACGCATCTGAAACGCACGCCAATCCGTCAGACGCATCCCGTTGAATTTCCTTGCAGGTCTGTGGGCGGTTTTCTTGATGTGTAGCAGGGGCGTAGCCAGAACGCTGGCAGCAGCTAGGCCTGGGCATTTGCTTGATTTTTTGGGCGGTTTTGTGCGTATTTGGGAGTTTTTTTTATACTTTATTTCGGTTTTAGGGTTAGGGTTGTTAGGGCTATTTAATTCTTTTTTGGGGGAGTTTTTTTGATACTTTAATTCGGTTTTAGGGTTAGGGTTGTTAGGGTTATTTAATTATTTTGGGGGAGCCAGCCCCCCAAACTCCTGAAATGCATAGAAATCTATGAAATCTAAATAACAAAATCCTTGAAATTTATATTAATTATATTGAATTATTATATACTAATTATATTATTTATGTATTTATTAACTGTTAATCCATTATGAAGAATTTCGTTTTCCAGATGAGCATAACAACATAAGAGTTATTCTTTAAATGGGCAAAATATGTAATTATATTGATTAATAAAAAAACATTTTTATATATATGCACTAAAAATGACTGAATATATAAAAAAATAGAAATAAAAAATATATATTCTTTTGGGTGGGCACAACA
>NC_137605.1:23996275-24001275 GCF_963280865.1 Gymnoscopelus braueri
TCTGACCACTTAACACGGCTGCTAACAAAGGCTGCCGTGTTTCAGTGGTCAGATGGGTGGGCCGAGAACGTCTTCAAGATTTTCACCTGGACCCTGATCCATATAATGTTGAGAACCGCTGTAATAAAGCTTATCAAAGCATTTATTGCAGAGGCGAAGCGTCATGAGGGCCAGTGGGGCCACGGCCCGGTCAGTAAAGACCCTGCCTGCCCCGTCTAGCTGCTCAAACTCCAGGGCAAGATTCGATGGAAAACAGATCCTGGCCCGGTCAACATTATAGATTCCACGCTACGCGGCTGATTTATTGTCTTCCAAATAAATTATAACATTGAAGGCCTGAAAGTTAAAATCACCACAACCCATAAGGAAGGTGCAGTGTGTGTCAAGGTTGACTGAGCCAAAATCTGAACTTAAAATGCATCTAAATCTGTGTGAAACCCTAGACTTTGGAATACATTTAGTTTCCCCAGTAAAGCAGACTTCAATAAATATGTGTTTTCAAAGGTTCCCAGCCATAGCCTGGCATGGCCAGACTAATATCACTGCGTGGATAAACTTTGTGTGGAACCTGCATTTCCATGGGACGGATTCCCAAAAAATGCCTCTGGTGATAAACCAGCCCCCTATTTGCATACTGGTTCCTGATTGGTGCCCCACAACTTCGGGGGCAGCGAAATCCAATCACAACCGAGCGGGGTCAGACTAATCTGTGAAGGGCAATATTTTTTGTTTTTGCACTGGCAGATTTGTCTGGTTTCCAGTCTATTCTAGCCAATACCATGCAAATATAGGAGCCCTACCACATCAAGCTACTTATAATTAAAAGTTACACAGAGGCAGACAGGGCACAGGAATATGAGCTACTGTAACATTGTCCTCCACACTTTAGTTTATGCAGCTTCCGGTGAATGAGCAATTACATTTAATAGCATGCAGTACTTTATGTACACTGAGATAAAGCTAAGTCAAGTCAACTCCAATGTATTTGTCAAACCTGCTACAGTCTCAAAGGTCTTTACATGCCCACGTGTGACAAAGAAAGAGCAAAACAAAAGACGACTAAAGTGATAGGATAACTAAATGTGTTATCATTTAATGATACCCAATTAGTATTTGTAAGTACCAGCTTACATTGTGCCCTGTTTTTCAGAGAGACCTATCTGTGGGCTAAAGGATGAAGCCACTGGTATAGTTATAACGCGGGGTCCGGGGACCACCGGGGGTCTTTGAAGGGGTTCCAGTGGGTCCTAAAGCTAAATGATCCCAAAGACAAAAATCATATAAAAAAAAGTGTTCCGTGGCCTAATACAAATCAAACGGGTCCATCAAATTAAAAAAGGCTGAGAATCACTGCAGCACAATAGATACACCTTGAACCTCCCACACTACATTCCCAACTGGCCTTGCAACTCTAGCCTAAACTATCTGACATCTGGAATCTACGATAGCACCACACCTGGAATATCACAGCCCACATTGTCGTGCCTGTCCCAGGTGAATGCGTGATTACGGCGTGATTTCCCCCCGTACAAAATTCAACACACTAAAAAGGGTTATTAAAAACGCATTTCCAGAAACTGATGTATAGCCTAAGTCATGATCCAAGGCACCAAATCCTTGTCTTGTTATTTTGATTGTTTTCAGACGTTTTTGTTACACCTAATGCATTCATTTTATGAGCAATATCACCGCAATTCAATTTCTCTCATTTGGAGTTGCATTATGCCCCTCCAAAATGTTTGGGTGTTTCGTTTAGTTTTTCTGTTCGTTCTTGAGCTGGTTGAGGGTTCCAAATTCCGCCAGTCTAATTTTAAACCCTTTATACTTCATTGACCCCGAGAGGACTGTAAATGGAACCAGTGGATTGGTTACATCTCTACACTCCCAGAGTTACAATAGGATAAATTAACATAGAGGATTTTACTGTGTATCAGGGGTAGTCAGATGGCCATGCTTGGTCAGCCCTGCCTTGTGTGTGGGTGGGTGTGCGCGTGTGACGTGTTGTGAGCTTGTAGATCGGCCATTTTTGCAGAATGTTCACCTATTTTGTGTCCAGAATAGCCCAGGGTGTTCGCGTGGTTAAGCTCTGCTTCAAACGCAGAATACGACTATGAGGTAATTAGTAAATGCCATAATAAATCAGATGTTAGACATCCGGACATTTTAAGTGTTATCTTTGATGTGTCGCTAATCACTCACCATCATTGAAATGGACGTTGACTTATTCCAGAGAGTCCCGTCTCCTGCAGTCTGTCGACCCCCACGAGCTAACGCTGGTTGCTTGTTTCTCTCCCAGAACCTGGCAACTCGGTGTTGCCAGGGAGAGAAACAAGCAACCAGTGTTAGCTAGTTCTGCATTAGCGTTAGCTTGTCGGGGACTTTAAGTGCATGTTTGAGTATCATGAGACTCCACAATGACCAGTAGTAGAGAAAAAAATAACTTTGCATCGGTTATAATAGACGAATTTCACTCTTACACAGGCTCCCATTATGCCAACGGAGGGGGTCGACAGACTGCAGGAGACGGGACTCTCTGGAATAAGTCAACGTCCATTTCAATGATGGTGAGTGATTAGCGACACATCAAAGATAACACTTAAAATGTCCGGATCTCTCCTTTAATTCCATGCACCTTACTAGCATAAATTGCAATATAACTCAAAACTAAAATGTTGGATCCAAATCCATCTTTATCAAACAAAAATCTATCTGGATGCTATTTTTAACCATGTATTAAAATGAAAAAGCCTTTCAGGTGTTGTTACAGTGTCTTGGATCCATCTTCATTATCGTGACTACAGAAGACCACTTTTTCATCCAAGTCCTGCAATATCTTGGAAGCTGACTAGGTATTCTAGCTTCTTTCATCTAAAGTCTACCTTTATCTCAAAGTGCTCAAATCTGGACCCTATTAAAGTCATCGAATATTTAAATATGGAGGATGTATGGTCATTCTAAGTGGTTTGGCAACGCTTCCATTACAATGTGTGATCTTCAACATTTGTGTGATATGATAATTGTGCATGTCAAAGACATACGTACACATTCTGACATACTGACATTCTCTTTCAGATTGATTGTAATGAATGAATTGAATAGTAATATGGTACTAATGTGTCAGTAAAAGGGATGTGCTTATGAATACATCTCTTTTAATGTGCCTCAAGGATGTAAGACTAAAGGTCTGTACACACCGGGAGCGAGTATTTTGTGCGATTAATTCGCATTCATATAAACTGCTTGTGTTGTGAGTAAACGCATCTTTCAAAAGTCAAGGTCGATTTTTCAGCGCGAATAAAATCAGCAACCTGTATGAATGGAGGCATCACCTGATGTGAAACTATCGCACCATTTATTCACGGCGCTCCTGGTGCGTAATGACCTTAAATCGTGTAGTTTAAAACATTGCCCTTTGACCCCGAGCTTGGTAAAAAGTTGGACAGTTTATACATGAAACAATTCGCGGTAATAATTGAAGCTCGTCAATTTCCCCCTGCATTCAATCAGCAGGCACAACCGCTCTGCCCCAGAACGTCCATCATTCTCCCCGATGGATCGGCTTGTCACACGGTGTCATAATTGTAATGACTTCACCCAGTGAAAAACGGGCTTCAACCTTTTTTGCCTTTGACAGTATGGAGGAAAAAATGCTGCCTGCCAAGGCATTGTCTGTCTCTCTCTCTGTGTGTGTGTGTGTGTGTGTGTGTGTGTGTGTGTGTGTGTGTGTGTGTGTGTGTGTGTGTGTGTGTGTGTGTGTGTGTGTGTGTGTGTGTGTGTGTGTGTGTGTGTGTGGCGCATTCTCTCTCCTTGAGGGAGACTGTTTTCTAGTTCTCTCCTTCAATTTTGTGTATGCGGTCTCCTCTGCTCCCTGCCAATATGCTGTACCACTCACTCTCTCCCACCAATTACCTGCCTGTGTGTGTCTCGCTGCCTCTGTGTTGTGTGTCTGGGAGGAAGAGTGAGAGTGAGAGGAAGTGAGAATGTTTCTGTGAGTGTCTGAGAATGTGTGTGTGTGTGTGTGTGTGTGTGTGTGTGTGTGTGTGTGTGTGTGTGTGTGTGTGTGTGTGTGTGTGTGTGTGTGTGTGTGTGTGTGTGTGTGTGTGTGTGGACCAGAGATTGTGCGTACATGCCGGAGTCTGCGTGCTTGTGTGCGCGCACACGCACATGCATACGTGTCTACTGTACCTGTCTCTGCCTGTGTATATATTTATATACATATTGGTGTGTGTGTGTGTGTGTGTGTGTGTGTGTGTGTGTATGTTTGAGCACATGTGTATGTGTCGATGCATCTGTGTGCATGTGAACATGTAAGTGTATGTGTGTGTTTGTGTGTAGTATGTGTATGTGTGTATGTGTGTTTAGGTGCGTGTTTGTACGTGTATGTGTACGTGTGTGGGTGTGTGTGTGTGTGTGTGTGTGTGTGTGTGTGTGTGTGTGTGTGTGTGTGTGTGTGTGTGTGTGTGTGTGTGTGTGTGTGTGTGTGTGTTTCTGTGTGTGTGTTTGTGTGTATGTGTGTCTGTTTGCGCATTTGTGTGTCTGTTTGCGCATTTGTGTGTGTGTGTGTGTGTGTGTGTGCGCGCGCATATGTGTGTGTGTGCATGCGCGCCAGCGTGCGTGCGCTCCAGCGTCTCATTCTTCTGCCTCTGTTTCCCCTCCGGATCTCATGTATAATTTATGGCGCCTCTCATGAATATGCTAATTAGTCGGCATGCAGGGAGAGGTGAGAGGGCTTCCCCTGTTCTATTCTTACATCCGTCTGATGAGAGGCAACGAGAGAGGGATGGAAGACAGAGAGGGAGAGAGAGAGAGAGTGTGTGGAGGGGGAGGGTGATAGAGAAAGGGGGAGCAAAACGCAGAGAGAGAGAGAGAGAGAGAGAGAGAGAGAGAGAGAGACAGAGAGAGAGAGAGAGATGGAAGGGCATGGTAGGAAAAAGCTGCATGGGGAGCCAGACTTTATGAAATCCTTGGTGTTTTTGACGAATAATCGCCGTGGCAATATG
>NC_137605.1:24011275-24013286 GCF_963280865.1 Gymnoscopelus braueri
ATGAAGCCATGATGTTATCTTTATTCCACCTTTATTGTTGCCAGACCCAGGGGGTCAGGCCTACATGAGGCTTTGTCGGTCCCCTTTTGCTATCGTTTTCTTACATGTCCCTCTTTTTGATTGGCCAAGCTTAGCGTGACGTAGTTTAGAAACCATTCAGATTTCCGGCCATTCAGATTTCAACCACTAGGGGTCTGGCAGTACCAGGTCCCCTGGTTCCCTTTTTCTGACAGGCGAGGCATAATTCATAGGTTAGCGAACAGCACCATCCGGTGGAAAACCACTGAAAAAACAAAGATCTCGTCAAACTCGTCAGTGGCAGGCTGCGCCTTAGCAGAATCTGACGAGAAGTATCATCGGTGGCAGGAAAAGAGTTAAGCAATTACAGCCTGTCCCTATTGGCCGTCTAAGAGCAGTTACCAAGTTTGGAGCGTTTAACATACTGGGAACTGGAGTCACAGCTGTTTAAAGACCAGCAAATTAGAACACAGAGAGGGCGGGGCTTAAGCAATTACAGCCTGTCCCTATTGGCCGTCTAAGAGCACCTACCAAGTTTAAGGCGTTTAGCATGCTGGGAACTGGAGTTATGGCTGTTTAAACGCAAGCCAATAGGAACACAGAGAGGTGGAGCAATGGTGCGCCTGGTTCCTGCACATGGTTCCAGATGTGGCTATTCTGATGGCAGACCCCTGGCCAGTGTTGGTGCCCAGTTTGGTGCGGATCGGAGCAACGGTGCGCCTCGCAGGTCCGCACGTTACGTTTGTGACGTCCGTCCACCAACCTACTAGGCAATTTTAATATAGGATTAGGAATAATATAGGAAAGCCATCCGTGTCAAGTGTGAGAACTACTGATTTAGAATGCATTTGTAGAATCGGCCTCAGGTCTTAAAGGGTTAATATAATGTATGGGCAGAGACTTTACCACTGTGCGACCTGAGTGCCTATCTGGGGTCATTTGATCAAGATGGATATATTGTAAAGTATATTACAATTGGCTAATGGGAGAGTGGGCCGGCCGGCAGCCACGTCACTCTGACATAACCATAAACAAACCACAGCACGCCACTTTGACAGCAAAACCATAAACAAACCACGGCCACGTCACTGTGACAACATAACCATAAACAAACCACGGTCACCTCACTATGACAACATAACCATAAACAAACCATGGCCACGTCACTCTGACATAACCATAAACAACCATGGCCACGTCACTATGACATAACCATAAACA
Organism: Gymnoscopelus braueri; assembly: GCF_963280865.1. NCBI lineage: Eukaryota > Metazoa > Chordata > Actinopteri > Myctophiformes > Myctophidae > Gymnoscopelus > Gymnoscopelus braueri. The sequence continues at coordinate 24,012,515 of NC_137605.1, forward strand.
AACCATGGCCACGTCACTATGACAACATAACCATAAACAAATCACAGCCCACGTCACTATGACAACATAACCATAAACAAACCATGGCCACGTCACTGTGACTACATCATCACACGTAGCACCTACAGTATAGGGGGTGAGTCATCTTGAAGAGGGTCTGACTTTGAGTCTGTGAGTCTATGTCGTCAGTGCTTCTCAACCTTTTCAGGCCGTGACCCCTCAAAATAATCATATTTGATATATATATTTGACATATTTGTTTGACTCTGTTCCACAGATAAAAATAGGGAAAATAGCAGATCTACAAGCTCACAACACCTTGCGTTGCGAGGCGTTGTGAGCTTGTAGATCGGCTATTTTAATTTTTTTTGCCTCTTTCTTATATTATTTGACAATTTGGCCACTGTTTTAAAGTATAGTGTGTTGATTACTTTTGATGCAGTAATGGTCTTTTTCATATATTGTCAATATCTTTTTGTTGAGTGAATATCTTTCACATTTTGTGATTTCATAATCTCAGATCCACCATCCCGCCATCCATCCATAAGCCCGATTCATACTTCGTCACACAAAAATAGCAGACCTACAAGCGCACAATGCGTTGCAATTGCGACACATTGTGAGCTTGAAGATCTGCTATTTTTGGTGCAGCATACATTAGGCTTTAGTTAGACAAGACTGACGTCAGCAATATGACAACAGAGATCCACAGGGAAGCCATGATGAAGCCATGATGTTATCTTTATTCCACCTTTATTGTTGCCAGACCCAG
>NC_137605.1:24013486-24025986 GCF_963280865.1 Gymnoscopelus braueri
CTCTCAAGGTGGGGTAGATCTGGGTTCGTTGAGGGGGTTTTCAAATTAACCCTTACAAGTCTGCGTCTGTAACTCTGAGAGTTCTGGTGGTCCTTGAAATAAAAACGTTTGAGAATCGCTGCTCTATAGATGTTCCCAAAATCATTGGTTCAATATATGAACCATTCATACACCGTCATATAACGAAGTAAATTACATCAGACAGTATGGATAACCATGCAGGTCCACCAGGGCCACCAATAGGCTATATACCAATAAGGTGAGGAGGCCAAGTAACATGCTAAAAGTAGAACACATTCTAGGTCAATTTCTGTGTGTAACACTTACTGAATCTTGCAGCAAAGATCCATGTGGTTTTACAGCAAGTTAGTGGGGAGGGCTAGAGCCCTCTGGGAGATGTGTGCATGTTTATATCTGTGTACATGTCCGTCTGCAAGCGTGCGTGTGTGTGTGTGTGTGTGTGTGTGTGTGTGTGTGTGTGTGTGTGTGTGTGTGTGTGTGTGTGTGTGTGTGTGTGTGTGTGTGTGTGTGTGTGTGTGTGTGTGTGTGTGTGTGTGTGTGTGTGTGTGTGTGTGTGTGTGTGTGTGTGTGTGCGCGCGTGTGTGTGTGTGTGTGTGGCAGGGAGCCGGCTGATGGGCAGAGGCACGCTGCCTGCAGGTTCAATCTGCCCGCGAGCCAGGCATCAAACTTTCACATCCACACATCAATTATTCAGCGGTCTGTGCTGTCAGGGCGTTAGCACGCCACAGTGGCAGACGACAAAAACCTGAGAGATGGAGGGAGGAATATGGGAGGACAGTAGGGAGAGGGGGTGGGGGGTAGGATAGCATCCGGGTGCAGGGCCGTGTTAACGTCAGAATGGGCCCTAGGCAAAGCCCGATTTTCGCCCCCCTCCCTTGCTAATATCTAAGGATATTATTAGACCTTAATTGTCAAATGTTTAAGCATATTCTAATATATAACATTTATAACATGTATAACAACAATAATATTTTCCAAATATTGTATTTTTTAACACCCCCCGCCTTCTCAAGTCACAGCAAGTTGAGCTCGAGCAATGCCATTACGATACAGCCTGTTTTTTGTTTTTTTTTATCATATCTATTTGACTGTTTCATTCCCCCCCCCCCACCCTGGTTTTGCACTTTTTCTGTGTCTATGAGGTTGATAGAACTTCATTAAGCCCTGGTGGTGTTTTTATGGTGTTTTATGTCTTCTCTGACTATTTTGAGTTTCCTCCTGCCTGGAGGCTGAAACCTTGAGGGTCAAACGTGCCAATAGAAAAACAGCCATTTAATGATGCAGTAGAAATATACCCTCCCCCTCATTATCATAACACAACAGGTGTGGGCTTGGCTCAGAAAAAGCACATGTAGCAACGTACAACAGAGGGGGGAGGGGCGGCGTCGGGCAAAGTAAACAAACAGAGAGTCACAGAGGGAGAAAGAGAGAGAGAAAACAGAACAAAACTCACCAATATTGCAACAGATGATTGAAAGATCAGTACTTCCATATTGCATGGTGTTCACGTTGGTAAAAAGGTTAATATGAGCAATCCAAAAACGTAATCCATTCATTAATGTCCAAAGCAGTAGCGACAAGTAGCCAGTGATTCACTATCAGACTTCCTGTAGTGGCTTTTCAAAATAAGACTCACTGAATAGTAGAAAGCTTGTACTGTGGTTACTCAATACAGGTTTTAATTTGAAGTTCATACTGGTAAGTGTCTTTCTTTCTCTTACTTAAAATTGGCAAAGAAAAAATAATCCATTCTGTTCTCAATAATAAATAAATAAATGCATTTGCGCAACTCAGAGCAAAATGATTGATAGTAAGGAACCAAATGTACCCTTACATTGCCTACATATCTGTAACTCAGATTCAAATGGAACCAAATGGACCCATAGGGTCCATTAGGTTCCAACTAAAAATATAAATATAATATAAAGTATAAATATATATATATATATATATATATATATATATATATATATATATATAATATATATATAAATATATATATATATATAAATAATAATATAAATATAAGTGGAACCAAACTTAAACCCACGTATATGCATTGGCTATTTGAAAATAGCAGATCTACAAGCTCACAACGCGTCACAATGCGACACGCTGTGAGCTTGTAGATCTGCTATTTCCAAATAGCCAATGCATAGGTTTCAACTGGTTACACTGATTTTGATACTAAACAAATTTTGCTGTGGACCCGGAACCCCCTCAAGGACCACAACCACTGCTCTAGAGCATTTTATAAACAACTGGGAAGGGCAGTCCTTTCATGAGGAGGAGGAGGGACTATAGGACAGATGGGTGGTCTTGTAGGAGGAGGCGGAGGGACTGGCTCAGGTGGGAGGTGCTAAGGTGAGAACCAGGTATACTTAATGAACTGGAGGAACTGATCATGTTTTAGGGGGGAAGAAATCACTGAAAATCACAGCACCCCGTCTTTAACTGTATCTGTGTCACATATGGGTTTAGGAGACATGATCGAAAATGCACTCTGAGAATCTGCAATGCTCGGAATTTGTCAACGAGCACTCCAGCGCTCTCAAAGCGTATTTTGGAACACACCCATGCACAGGACGTGATCGAGTCTCTTAATTCCAATGGAGATGATTGTGGAGTGACTGCTTAGAAGACCACTTGGTGTCCCATTTTTCATAGTGGCATTAGGCATGGGATTTAATTGTCTATCCTGTTAAATTAAGGATATTTGACTCTATCCTATCTATCCTGTCCTACTCCATTTTGGGAGTAGGACCCTGTGTTTGGAAAACACTGGGATAGAGCAGTGAAATGTTAGTGTCATGCCAAATTCTGGGCAAGACACTAACATTTTAATGATAATACAAAAATAATATCTAACAACTTTATATAAACACTTTTTTCCATAAAGTATGTTTTCCATATTTTTTGGGCGGTGAAACCGCCCCTATAAGTGAGGTTTGGATATTTGTACAATTTTGTAAAAATTTATTTGTACAATTTGTACAATGCACCGTGATTGGCCAATCACAGTCTATTCAGGACTGTGATTGGCCAGTGTCACATGACACATGTGCATAGCCCTATATAAGAAACTTTCTTCCATCATAAAGAGTGTTTCAATAAATGTATTTATTTTTTGTACATGATTGGTTGACTCCATTCAGTATTGTGATTAGCTAGCAAGACACCGCCCACTTCACACAGGGTGTGATTTTTTATATATATATTAGATTTCATTTTGATACCAATAATTAGTACAGTATGCTCCATTGATCCAAGCTGGAACACGATCGATTGATTGATCATTAAAATAAACATGTTTTGATAATACACACGGCCCACCCATCTGACCACTTAACACGACATGTTAAAGTGGTCATATGGGTGGGCCACTTTTGAGGTTTTCAGGAGGGCCCTGATCCAGAAAAGGGTTGAGAATCATAGAGGGAAGAAGAGGGGGAAAGAGGAGAAGGGAGAGTCTGGGGCACTGCAAACAGAAAAGAGCAGTATGGCCTACCATGCAGTGGTGTAAAGTAACAAAGTACATTTACTCAAGTACTGTAGTACAATTTGGAGGTATGTTTTACTTTACTTGAGTATTTCCGATTTTCAATACTTTTACTTCTACTCCATCACATTTCAGAACCAAATATTGTACTTTTACTTTTAATTATTTGAACACTTTAGTTACTAGTTTTTTTTTTTAAAGAATATATTTATTGGCATTTTTCAATTATATAAAACATGACAACAGTATGGCTCTTGTGTTAATAAAATGCATATAAACAATCAAACAAAAACAGAGCAAACAGACATCACATAAAAACACATTGCGGTATTGATACTTTTACTTAAGTAAAAACATTTAGTACTTTTCCCACCACTGGTACAGCAGGGGATTATGGGGGGGGGGACAGGAGCCACACAGAGACGAGTGGAAGGTCGACAGAAGACGTGCATTCCAATTAAAATAATTATACCATTATTTACGAAACGGTGGTTTGAATAATTAAATTGTCGATTCCAAGCCTCTGCACTTTTCGGTCAGACAGCAAATGCCAACAAAGTCATTAATTGAAATATGAAACTGGATCTCGAAGAGGGAGAGGACAAGCGTGCGTTGGAGACTGATGGGGAGGGGGGGGGGGGGGGGCGTTAGAGAAGGGAGCCTGGGGCCAATAGAGGACAAGAGAGAGGACACAGGAGGGAGGGAGGGATGGAATTGGGAGAGGAGAGAGTGTAAAGTAGAGAGTGAATTAGAAATTGTGTGAGAGCGAAGGTGCTTGAGACAGTTACGCAGTAGAGTACAATGACAGTTCATGGATTCAGAAACCTGTGTGTGTGTGTGTGTGTGTGTGTGTGTGTGTGTGTGTGTGGGTGGGTGGGTGCGTGCGTGCGTGCGTGTCTGTGTGTCTGTGTGCGTGTGTGTGCATGTGTTTCAGTTTCACTTTCTCTTCAGTTCTGTCTCTCCCTTTATTTTCTCATTCCATCTCAGTCCTGTTCTTTCTCTTCACTTTCTCTCTCTCTCATTCCCTTCCATTGTCTCTCATCTCTATCTCCCACTCTAACACTCTAACACTCTAACACTCCCTCTCTCTCTCTCTCTCTCTCTCTCATCTCTCTCTCTCTCTCTCTCTCTCTCTCTCTCTCTCTCTCTCTCTCTCTCTCTCTGTGTGTAACTCTCTCTTTCACTGATATCTCACTCCATTGATTTTCCTATGTTTGTTGGCGTCTATAAAAAAAAGTATGGCCGATTTGGACTCTCACAGATTATAATGTGACATTTGCTGGAAAATGCATTGCAGATGCAGATAAGGGGAGATAATGAGGTTTAAAGGGGCTTAACACCGCTGGAGTGGAGCGGAATGGCTTTCCACAGCTCCTACAATTGACTGCGCGGCCTGCCCTTATGCCGGCTTATGTCACTTATCATCTTGAAAAGGGCAAAATTGAACACGAGCGTCCAATCGAAGCGAATAGCCACCCAAAAATGCTTGAGCTCCTTCTTAACCACTTAACCACACAAACCCTGGCGTCCCTTTTCTGGACATGTCATAATAAGTGAACGTTCGACAAAAATAGGTAAGCATTCATAGTGTTCAGGGGCTTTGTCAGAGTAACCGTCTGTCTGTGTCCCTTTTGTGCCGATATATGGAGATCTCTGTATCTGTCAGTCCTTGTCCCTTTTATGCCCATATACTGTACTAGAGGTTAGGGCGGCTACGTGGCCCTCCCATCTACGTCGCACCGCCTATCCGACTGATATGCCCATATATGGAGATCTCTGTATCTGTCAGTCCTTGTCCCTTTTATGCTTAAATATAGAGATCCCTTATGTCATCAGCATATCGTTGCTGTCCGGCAGGAACTCCATTTTTCCGCTTTTGCATTTTTTTCCATAAATCACTTTTATTGAACACCCTTTACATCTGTGTGTTGGTAAAAAAAATATTGAACCTATGAAAAGTATTAAAAAGTGCTTCAGACAAAACCAGCTAACTCCATTGGATCCTCAAACTTTCTGCTAAACCAGCTAACTCCACCACCAAAGGGCTGGTTTCGCTGACTCCAGGCTCCACCCCCTTTTGACCTCCAACCTCATTGTGAGCTTGGAGGTCCATTTAGCTGTTCTTATCAATGATGAACAAAACCTCCTAACTCCACTTTTTGTTTAGTTTTTTTCATTTCCTGAAAAAGCAGAGATATCAGCAGCAGAGATATCAGGTTTATTGTTTATGGTTATGTCTGAGTCATAGCGCCATGCCTACACTGTTTGGGCATATCAGGTTTGTTTATGGTTATGTCTGAGTCATAATGACGTGGCCGTGGTCCGCCAGCCTGCCGGCCCTCCCAGTAGCCAATTTTAATATAATAAAAGGATAGCTATATCTATATCTGTGTCTACAAGCTCATAACACACTGTGATGCAACACGTTGTAAGCTTGTAGATCTGCTATTTGTGCTATAATATATAATTTTAATCTCTTAGCCCAAAATAGGGATGGCAGGTTGAAAGTGATTAAACCTGCTGTTCCCAACAGCAGTGCCTCGCAAAAAAAAGCGTGCTCGATTTTATTCAAGCTGATGGTTGCACAAAAACGCATGTGTTTCCTCAAGCATGCACACATGCAGTCCTATACGCTCACACAAATATATAAACACACACAGACACACATGCTCACACAAAGACATGATTTCCCACGTGTGTGTGAGCCAGTCATCGGGAGAGCATGGAGACGACTGACACAGCCAAGGCAAACTGCTGATGGTAAGCAACATTCTTCTGGAGTTCTCCTCTGTCTGCCAGGATTGTAGGGACTCTCTCTCTCTCTCTCTCTGTCTTTCTCTATCTATCCCTCTCTGTCTCTCTCTGCGTGTGTGTGTGAGCGAGAGAGAAGAGAGAGAGGGTGAGAAATTAACCCTCAATGAGAATTGACCACCAAATGACTGAACAAGAAGGAGAGAGACATGAACAAGTGAGAAAGGAGAGATATTCAAGAAGTGGTGTGCATGACGGACGGACGGACAGACACAGAGAGAAGAGAGAAGGGAGGGAGAGAGTGGGCCAGAGAGACAGAGGGAGGAGAGAATTCCCTGGAGAAAGTGTGGTGATGGCGTATTATGTGCAGAAGAGAGAAGAAGGCCCTAAAAATAACCCTAGATGGTGGCGACGGGCCGTCGGCCGTCCTCTACCTTTGACCTTTAAATGTCTCCTGTACAGCCAGAGGGAGGGGGGGGGGGGGGGGGGCTGGCGAGTTACTGACCTCCCTTTCCACCCCCCTGCACTCCCCCTAGCCCCACACAGGCACGAGCATTGCACACGCACACAAACAAACCAAAATACACACATTCGCATACACACATGAGAGCACGCACAAAAGTGCACGAGACGTGCACATGCAGACGCACTTTTACACACTCTGATACTGTATACTGTAATGCACACACTACCGGTTTTCAAAGTAAAGTACTTTGTAGGATTTCTAAATAGATTATAACTAATCCTCACCCTGATATGGAAATCGAACGGCCTTGAGCCGTCAGCGCGGTCATTGCGCCGCTCTGTGCGGGCACTCGCTCTATGCACTCGCTCTATGCACTCGCTCTATGCTGACGCCTCGCTCAGGCGCAAATTCTTATTTTGTTTTAGTCATAGTCTTTTGAATAAAACTCCATTTAGTTATAATGACTATAACATTATAGTCATTTGAAATGTTTTCGTTTTAGTCTAGTTGTAGTTGACTAAATATCATACGATTTCTTTTAACAAAATAAAAATAAATTAAACAAAAATAAAAATAAAACGATTCACAGGGAGGCAAACTCGAGTTGATTTAGTTGACAAAAATGTATTTTGGCGGGCCGTGATGGTGTCATAATGCCTGATTTATACTTAGCTGTGTGCTGGAAATAGCAAATCTACAAGCTCACAGCTCAGGTTGCAATGCAACTTGAGTTGTGAGCTTGTAGATCAGCTATTTCCAGAGCGCGACACCCAAGCGCAACCAAGCATAAAATGACTTGTCTTAGTTATACTGGATCTCTTCTCCACTAGTCCCTAACATTTTAATACATTTTTGATTTGTTGATTGTCATTTATTTGATGAAATTGACGATTATATTTGTCATAGTTTTAGTCATCTACTCTTAGTTTATTGTTTAGTTTTCGTCTGTGAAAAAAGTTTTACAGTCGACTAAATTAACACTGCGTGGGGCTCAAACATAGACTTAGTAAAAGAAATGTAAAATGGCAAAAAAAAAACGATTCTCTGGCAATTGGGATGCATATTGTATTACACACATACACATGCTTTCTCACTCCTTCTCTTGCCTGCTGTGTATCTCACTTTCACTCTTTCTCACCCTCAGACTCAGAGTCACACCCTCTCACACACACACACACACACACACACACACACACACACACACACACACACACACACACACACACACACACACACACACACACACACACACACACACACACACTGTGTGCCATCTGACCACCCCTGACGCACACAGTAAAATCCTCTGTTTCAATGTATCCCATTGTAACTCTGGGAGTGCACAAATGTAACCGATCCACTGGTTCCATTTGTATGCTCTCAGAGTTCAAAGAGCACTCAGGATATTACAGCGTATATTTACCCAGGGTGCAGCGGGGCGTGAGGGTTGACAATGCGTCCGGTGTGTGACGCCCGTTCTTCCCCTTTCTTCCAGGAAAAGGTGACGGTTGGCGCTGAGACTTTCAAAAGGAAGACAACAGCTCGCACGCATGCAGCGTCGCAGGCACTTGTGGATGCAATAAAGACCACGTTTCAACTGGAGCCCAATAGAGCATCGCAGTTCCCGCCCACTTCCTGGTTTTTCGTGGTGCCGGAAGGAACAACTTAATGCATTTTTCCCATTGACATTTCCAAAAATATTTATATCTATTAATTTAAGCCTCGAATCAAGCCATCATGACATGACATGAATCATGACCATAAAACGTTTTTTTCTGTGATTTTTTTTATTTTATATTTAATTATATGATATACTATATTTAATAAATACCCTTTGTTTTGCCGTTTAAAAAAAAAATAATCACAGAATCAAACGTTTTATGGTCATGATTCATGTCATGTCATGATGGCTTGATTCGAGGCTTAAATTAATAGATATAAATATTTTTGGAAATGTCAATGGGAAAAATGCATTGAGTTGTTCCTTCCGGCACCACGAAAAACCAGGAAGTGGGCGGGAACTGCGATGCTCTATAGGCTCTGTGCACAGCAGCCATATTGGAAAGAAATTGGGCCTCTTCCTTACTTCCTTCGCAGGTGTTACCAATGATGCCAATGATGAAGGCTCTGTTCCATTCTGGTCACGGTGTGCATGATATTGTGCATGATGTTGGCTCACCGGAAACACACTGCTACACTAGTGGGTCCAGGTACCCTAATGGTTCCTTGGGGGGATTCCAAATGGCCCCTTACGGACGGGTGTGTAACATTCTGAGAGTGTTACGTGTTATGGGGGTGCTACACTAAATGGAACAGAGCCTTCATTAGAATCATTGGTAACACCTGTGACGGAAGTAAGTACGCGGCCCAATTTCTTTACAATATGGCTGCTGTGCGTATATAGAGCCTATTGTGTGCGAGCTGTTTTCTTCCTTTTGTAAGTCATTGTGTTCTCTGCTCAGCTGCTCCCGTCTAATACGTTGGGTTTGGATGTGCGTGTTCCTTCCTCCTCCTCGTGGCGCTGAGACTTTGTCAGAGATGCAACACAGCTGAGCAGGATGAGCTCAGGAGGAGGACCCTCTGGCCATGTCTTCCCCTGGCCTGCGTTCTGCTACCTTTTGTTTGTACTCTGTGTCACATACAGCCACACATGACCGACCTGCTGACAGACACACCCCTATATTTAATTTACTTACTTAAAACATTTAGCGTTATTCACAGTCTTTAGCGTGTTCTCCATTCTTTTGTCACTTACCTTTGAGTCAGGTTGTGACAGACGTCTAGAAGAAATCTTGCTCAGAGTCACTCGAGCAGGCAGAGAGAGAGAGAGAGAGAGAGAGAGAGAGAGAGAGAGAGAGAGAGAAAGAGAGACAGACAAACAGACAAGCAGACAGACAGACAGACAGACAGACAGACAGACAGACACACACAGTCAGACAGACACGCAGACACACAGACAGACAGACAGACAGACAGACAGACAGACAGACAGACAGACAGACAGACAGACAGACAGACAGACAGACAGACAGACAGACAGACAGACAGACAGACAGACAGACAGACAGACAGACAGACAGACAGAGAGAACTTGAGAGAATATAAGCAGAGAGAGAGAAGGAGTGAGAGTGAGAGAGAGAGAGACAGAGAGAGAGACAGAGAGAGAGAGAGAGAGAGAGAGAGAGAGAGAGAGAGAGAGAGAGAGAGGGAGAGAGGAGGGAGGCGAGGGGCCACCGCAGAGATCATTTATATTTCATAGACCTCTCAATTAGTGTCAGTGTTGACGGGGGCGGGGGTGGGGGGGGTGTGATGTGCCTGTCTGCTCGAGTGCTCATGCTTGGCCTCGTACCGTCAACCTCCTCAACTCTCTGCATGCCCTCCACCTCTCCCCTGGCCACACACACAGTACGGAATAAAGCCTGGTTCATAGGCCTACTCAGTCGTATGATGTGTCCCATGCCAGACATAACCAATCTACTACAAGCTCAAAGCTCAAAATCAGAGTTGCGGTGCAACTCTATTTTTTACGACCCCCCCCTGGTCGTTTTATTGCCGGTGGGGATATGTTTCATCTGTGCTTCTGATCAGACTGAAACAAATACATGCATTTCCTTTTGGAAAATGTTTCTTATTTATGTTTGATAATATCACAATTGAAAAACGTTATTAAATAATATTAGTGTGTTAACCATAATGTGTCAAAATCTTTAAAAAAAAGGGGGAAAAAGAGTGAAAATAGCAGATCTACAAGCTCGCTCAGAACGCATTGCAGAGCAACACAGCGTGAGCTTGTAGACCAGCAATTCTTGCAATTTCTGGACATTTTTTTTTTACAGAGCCTAAGTGGTTAAGAAAAACCGAACCCCTGGTTATTATGAGTAGGTTTGAGTGTTGGTGGTGAATTCACACGTCTGTCCAGTCTGCAGAGGTGATGTAATTTTACTGTAAGAGTTCTTTGAGGATTCCTGTGTGCTTGACTAGGCTAGAGTGCATTATTTGGACTTGCCAAAAGTAAGTGGCATGAAGGTTGGCATATCTGATGACCTCTGTCGCTTTCAGTCACTTTTCTATGCCTTCTCTTCAATCTCTACAGACCTCTGCCTTTAACACGACGAAGATTTTTCTCTACCTTCTCCTTCCCTTTCTCAACCTCCCCCTGACACCGCCACCCCTCCCCATCGCTCTCTGCTGACGATGAGGATAAGAGGCTCCCTTTCCCAAGCTTCCCTATATGTCCAGATGAGGTCCTGAAATGCGTGTTGAGTGCAGTCGACAGGCAGACCACCTGTCATGTTGTTGACCCCATCCGTTCCGCAATCTTCCAGACCATTGCCACTGAATTACGGTTCCTCCATTCATTACCACTCATCCATAACCTCAGGCTGTGTCCTGTCTGCCTTCACGTCGGCGTCTCTTCACTCATCAAGAAGCCAACTCTTGACCCGTCCAACATGACAAACTACGGGCCAGTATATCACTCTCTTCCTTTCTTCTCCAAAAAGCCTTAACAGGTGGTTTATAGCTATAGCTCTCTCGTCTCCCTCTTCATCTCCAAGCCTTTGGATCCAGTGAGGTTTTAAAACAGCCGTCTGTGATTGCACTCCTTGCGGTCACGGCAAGGTTATAATAGTTTGGGATTTTTCATTTTAGTTTAGTTTTAGTTCGTTTTGAATATTTTGTTTTCTAATTTAGTTAATATTAATTTGTTTTTATTAGTATGCTAGTTTTTATTTTTGAAAATGCTAATAGTTTAATTGTTAGTTTTATTTATTATTTTATTTTATTTGTTTTATCCCATGATTTTTGTAACCCTTTTCACCCGGTGCCAATTTTCTAAGTGATCCTGGGCGCTACACTCCCCCCACCAGCCTAGGGAGCCCAGGGCCGAGCTCATGCCTCCTTCAATGCATGAGAGCCAACTGACCTTCTTGACACCTGACAGGGGAGAGTTTCCCCGGTAGGACGTAGCGCGTGGAAGGAACACGTTATTCCAACCAGTTCCCTTCCCCTCCATCAGGCGCCCCGGCTGTCATGGGGGAGGCGGTATAGCGACCAGGATTACTACATGTTTTTGTGAGGGTATTAACTACCCTAGGAGACACGGGGAGAACATTTGGTACAGCAAAATCAATAGATTCATATCATCCCAAAAAGCGTATAAATAAACAAAAACTAAGCGCGTTTTGTCGATAATTTCAGTTATTTTTAGTTAGTTTTGTAAACACACAATACAGTTTCAGTTAGTTATCGTTTTTTTTTTATTCTAGTTTTTATTTAGTTCAGTTAACGAAAATGTTTTTTCAATTTTAGTTTTAGTAGTTTTTGATATTTCGTTAGTTTTCGTTAACCTTGAGTCACAGAGGCACTATACTGTATGTGCCTCTCAGGCTGCGTCCCACTTCTCTATCCTCCTCCTTGTTGCCCCACGTGCAGCATTTAATACAGTCAACTACCAGCACCATTTCTAACCTTTCAATGACATGAGTGGTTCTCTTCCTGCCTGACCTACACTAGACCTACTGTGTTTCTTGGAGAGGTTTGCCTTGATCACCTCGTACTCTCTTGACTGGAGTCCCCCAGGGCTCAATTCTTGGTCCCCCTGACTGTCATTTTTGTGCAGTTATCCCCATCATTACTGTGTGGACAACACTCCACCACCTCAAGTTCCGTCATTGAGCTCATCTTTTTCCCTGGTTAAATCCCTCGACAACAACCTTGTTACTCCTGTTAAAACTGCCAAGAACCCGAGAGTGTTCCTGGACA
>NC_137605.1:24033486-24038486 GCF_963280865.1 Gymnoscopelus braueri
AGCAGTGCTTCTCAAACCTTTTCATTTCAGGGATGACTCTATTTATTGACGGTGTCTTTGTGTTCCGCACCAGGCGGGATGATCGTGAAGGGTGTATATACGTCTGTATACTTTTCGTCTTCATTGTTCTTTTGTACCTGCTTTACTTCTATGCCCTGTATCTGTAACGTTTACTACTGTGCTGTCTCTGGCGCCTAGATTAGCCCCATGGGATCGATAAAGGTATCCATCTTTCTAACTAACTCTGAGAGTAGCCTATACTGTGATGAGTGGATGGTGGTTTCAGAGTATAATCGATGTGCATGGTTTTTGCCAAGCAAAGGCATTTCTTCCTGAGAATTATCCCGATATAACATCCACAAAAATAAAAATGGCATTCGATTTCATATTGTGTGTGTGTGTGTGTGCGTGTGCGTGTGCGTGTGCGTGTGCGTGTGCGTGTGCGTGTGCGTGTGCGTGTGCGTGTGCGTGTGCGTGTGCTAGCCCCGTAGGATGGCTCGCAGCTTCTGCACGCGGCTCTTATCTCTCGCAATCGAGTCAGACGTACCAAAAGCTGCCGCCATCAGCCACACAGCTCACTAATTACTCTTTAGTATCAAGCCATAATTAGAGACGCCAATCGCCCATCCCCCGGTCCCCCCCATCTCCCTCCCACTCACCCCCATCGCCCCATTAGCGTGCCACAGAACTAGCATTGCGCGCCACGCAGAGCCGAGCTCCCACACAGATTAGGCCACGTGCACTCACGCAGTTGCATAGCGTCGGTGTCGGTCAGAAACCTCACATCTCCATGTTTCAACTCTTTATGGTTTTCTTTTGTAAATGTAATGCCATATTTTGTCATACGAGTAGCAAAAATAGCCGCTCTACAAGCTTATCAGCTATTTGTTGTCATTTTTGAATTAGGTGAAAGTGGTTAAGTGGCTCCATGGGTTTTATAAATATTGAACCAATGAAAAGCAATTAACAAAAGCTAGTGACTAAATAATTATTACATTACATTACATTGGAACACAGGATCTTTTTCTTCATCTCCTAAAATTAACCGTTTTGGACATACAAGATTTCCACCCGACAGCGACAATAGATGTGTGTGTGTGTGTGTGTGTGTGTGTGTGTGTGTGTGTGTGTGTGTGTGTGTGTGTGTGTGTGTGTGTGTGTGTGTGTGTGTGTGTGTGTGTGTGTGTGTGTGTGTGTGTGTGTGTGTGTGTGTGTGTGTGTGTGGGTGGGGGGTTCTGATTTGCAGAGATGTGAGGTTTGCGAATATGTGTGTGTTCATCTGAGTGGTTCTATGTTGGTGTCTCAGGAGTGGAGAGAGAAATGGGGGGAGGATTAATTTGACATTAATTGTGTCATCGCCACTTTAAATTTAACTTCCCCCCATTCCCCTCCTCCAGTAACTAATTACATTTACTCAATTAAGTGCATTTACTTAAGTATAACTTTGAGGTACTTTTACTTTACTCCATTACGTCTCAGAGGCAAGTATCGTTCTATTTACTCCACTAGATATATTTGACAGCTTTAGTTATTAGGTACTTTGCAGATTTAGGTTATTCATAATTAATCAAATTATTAATCAAAAATCTTTTAAATTACTCTGAAATATCAAGCTCACGCACAAGGCGTCGCATCGCGACTCGTTGTGAGCTTGCACATTGGCTATTTTTTAATAGATGAAGTATAACATATAGGGCTTAAGTGGTTAATGATCAATAATTATAGTACAATAACATAATATATAATTCTGAAATGGGCATGTTGCATAATGAGTCATATTTTTCAATGCTATGCATCCAATGTCTATAATGTGTTAGACATTCTTTTTTTAATATATTTTTTTATCCCGCGATTTTTGTAACCCTTTTTCACCCAGTGCCAATTTTCTAAGTGATCCTGAGCGCTACACTCCCCCCAACAGCCTAGGGAGCCCAGGGCCGAGCTCATGCCTCCTTCAATGCATGAGAGCCAACTGACCTTCTTGTCACCTGACAGGGGGAAGTTTCCCCGGTAGGACGTAGCGCGTGGAAGGAACACGTTATTCCAAACAGTTCCTTTCCCTTCGATCAGGCACCCCGGCTGTCATGGGGGAGGCGGTATAGCGACCAGGATTACTACAGTACATGTTTTTGTGAGTGTATTAACTACCCTAGGAGACACAGATAGACATTCTTATAATGCATTATAATCTGCTTATAACACTGAACACACTATAGTATTATAGTTATAAGCACTCATAAATAGTCATCATGCTTTATAACAATAATCATAACACATCATAAAGCATTTAAGGCCAAGTATAAATGCATTGTAATCTGCTTACAAAACTGTATAATTACAGTTATAAGCACTCATAATGCAATCGTAACACATTATAAAGCCTATTATAATGACTTATAAAGTAAAGTATTATAATACTTCATAATTGCAGGGCACTGGCAGACTTTAAATGTAACTTCTCCCACTGCCCTCCTCTCTCTCCCTCCCTTAGTTCCTAACGATGCTGAGTGGATCGGTGGCAGGTGGAGAGGAGAGAGAGAGAGAGAGAGAGAGAGAGAGAGAGAGAGAGAGAGAGAGAGAGAGAGAGAGAGAGAGAGAGAGAGAGAGAGAGAGGATCTGATTAGATCTGTCTTGTCTGTCCGCACCTCAGAGAGGGTGAAACCAGGACAAGGTGTGTGTGTGTGTGTGTGTGTGTGTGTGTGTGTGTGTGTGTGTGTGTGTGTGTGTGTGTGTGTGTGTGTGTGTGTGTGCGTGTGCGTGTGCGTGTGCGTGTGCGTGCGCGCGTGCGCGCGTGCGTGTGTGTGAGAGAGAGAGAGAGAGAGAGATAGAGGGGGGGGGTCTGGGAGGAGACTCACCTATTCAGCCTCTCACCCCCAGTGGTTCTCAAACATGTCAAGGACCCTGAAATTGATATGTATTTGGCCCCGAACTCCCATTTGAAAACATTTAGTTTTTACAACATATTATGTTGTATATATACAGTATACATGGTAGGCTACATTGATTTTAAGTTGCATTCTCTTTTTATTATTAGCCTACTGTCTTTTTGTTTGTTCGTTTTTATTTTTTACTATTATTACTTATGCTGCTTCGATATCTGAAGGAGCCGAACAAAAATATGTTTTATCCTTATTTACCTTCGAACAATAATGACGATCTTGAACCTTGAACCCTTGAACCACAGTAGCTGTTTATACTTACTTGACCGGAGTCCCCCAGGGGTCTATAAAAGGCCCTCTCCTTTTTTACCTCTAGAAACTAAAAATATTCTCCAAAGATTGCCAAGCTCATAATGCGTCACACTGCATTTGCCTTTTTTCGCTGAATGTTTGACTATGACATGCCCAAAATAGGGACGCTGGTGTTCATCCTGTATGTTTTAAGACCGTGATTGTTTTAATAACACAGCGGGACTCATGACCCAAGATTTCCTAGTCCTTTTATCCATATTGTAGATTGGAAATGCACAATGCTGCTAGTCCAAAACAAACCTCAAAAGCCGGTAAGGACCACTGTTGTCCAATTATTGTCCAATTATGTTTTCTTGAAGGATCCAGCAGCTTTTGATTGCATTTGATTCAACATTCAAGAATCAAGAAGATTAATTTGGCACACAGTCACACAGGTATGTGCAGTGAAATGTTGGTGTGGCATGCTCCGCCGTACTGTGCTAACAATGTCCAACAACAATATCCAATCATTTAAAAAATATATATAATAAAAAACAAGGCTTAATACAAGTAGGAAATAAGGTTATAATAGAAGTGTACTGAGCAGCAATAAAGTGTAAAGTGTGTTAATTGTATCAGTGTAATAGCTAAAGTTCATTTTTAAATACCGTAACCTTATACTTGTAGGTGTCCAAAAACCTATATACATTTACCTACTGTGTTTACTACTATTACTATAGACCCCTTAACAGACGACGTCACACTGGTTGCAAGCGTCATACTGCGCAAGCGTCAAACCCATTCTGTCAGGTCTCGCTAGGGCGCGCAGCACTAGCCAACACACAAGAGGGGGTTGGGGTGTGCTGAAACCAGCGCACCCCTAAACAACAGGTTGAGAATTGATTGTATGAAACAATCACCTGTGCATCTAGTCTCAATGTTGGTAAACAAATAATTGGTCTGTTAGACTACTATTTAGCCACACCTCAGCCGATCATAGTCAGAGCTTGTGTGCCTGTAGTATACAGTATATGAAGTGTAAACAACCGTTGCTCATAAGCCTTTATTTGTGTATGATTGGTGTAGTAGATAACTTTCAGAATGCTGAATCCAAATGACCTGAATTGTCACTGTGAAAGCTACTGTCAAAGAGATAAATCACAATTAAAGATATGTACGTGTATATTCTTTTCGGATAGAACTAGAAACACACTATTATTTTAGATATTGCTGGATATCCTGATGGTTTAATCTCCTATCTTACATGATACTGACTATGATACTGACTATGATACTGACATGATACTGACTATGATACTGACATGATACTGACCATGATACTGACATGATACTGACTATGATACTGACATAATACTGACTATGATACTGACTATGATACTGACCATGATACTGACATGATACTGACTATGATACTGACATGATACTGACCATGATACTGACATGATACTGACTATGATACTGACATAATACTGACCATGATACTGACATAATACTGACATGATACTGACCATGATACTGACTATGATACTGACCATGATACTGACCATGATACTGACCATGATACTAACATAATACTGACATGATACTGACCATGAGACCTACACGATACTGACATATATTATCATGTCAGTACCATGGTCATCATGTTAGTATCCTGGTCAGTAGCTGCTGGATCTCCTACTGTATATTGACATACAGTATAGAATTTTTGAATGACAACTGTAGCTTCTCTTTCCTACCCGAGGCAGTCTTTGGTTGTGACATTTTTGGCTTTCAAATGCCAAACAATTTTGGTTAATTTCATTTTTT
>NC_137605.1:24040986-24058486 GCF_963280865.1 Gymnoscopelus braueri
ATGTAGAAAAAATGGGAAAGCCTCATTCATACTTAGTTGCGGGTGGGTGTCGCCCTCCGAAAATAGGCGATCTACAAGCTCACAACGGGTCACATTCCGACGCGTTGTGGAAGCTTGCAGATCTGTTATTTTCGGTGTGCGACACAGGCGCGCAACTAAGTTGAAATCAGGCTGACGGTAGGAGGGAGGAGAGATCTCTTCATCCCATTCTATAACCAAGGCTAGTGAGAAATTAGTTTGTAGAAGCTTCCGAATCCTCGTTCACAAACACACGCACACGAACACACAAACACACACACACGCACGCACGCACGCACACACACACACACGCACACACGTACACACACAAACAATGCTTGACCCAAGCACGTATGTGGGTGGCGCTGGAAGGTCACCCTGCACACCGCACAGAATTCTAACGCGACCTTAGAATTTCAACAGCACAATGACGACAACGACAACAGGAAGATAAACTGCAAAATAAAAACACTCAGAAAAGGGGGGTGGTGGGCGGGAGAGTGGGTGGAGGGGGCAACCCTGTTCGACAGACTTTTGCGCTAATCCGATTGGCTGATTGTGTTCTCCTCCAGTTGTCTCCTCTAGATCTCTCGCTGCCATTGCACACCTGGAGCACTTTGCTGCTCACGGTCATAAACAATGCTGAAGCCATGTTCAAAGGCCAACACGACATACAGATGACTAACGATACGATAAATACACTACCCGTTTAAGACACACACGCACACACACACACACACACACACACGCACACGCACGCGCACGCGCACGCACACGCACACACACACACACACACACACGCCCAGACTGCAAAGAAAACAGGGGGCAGACAGGCTCCTGTTGTTACTGTGGAGCTTTTTCATTTATGCCGTGTCTCTTTATTTATCTGCACACTCTGCGAGCGGACAATGACATTGGCCTCTTCAGAGCAGGACGGACGGACGGACGGACGGACGGATGGACGGACGGATGGCAAGCTGGCGGAGCGACTTGGCGTTAATCACAGCGCTGTCTCTCAGTCTCCGCCTTAACCCATTAAGACCTGAGGCCGATTCTACAAATGTTTCGATATCAGTGGTGTGTCAAGGACCCCCAAAATTATATGTATTTGGCCACGACCCCCCCCCCCCCCCCCAGGGACCCCCAGAAGCAAAGATTTGAGTTAAAATGTTCGCTTTAAAAGAATATATAATATATATTCTTTTTAAAAGAATATATAATATATATTCTTTTGAAGCGAACATTTTAACTCAAATTTGGGCAAATCTTTGAATATATTATATTCAAAGATTTGCACAAAATGTTCACGATTTTCCAAAAATAGCAGTTCACGATTTTTCAAAAATAGCAGATATACAAGCTCGTAGCGCGTCACTTCGTGCCGCGCTACGAGCTTGTATATCTGCTATTTTTGAATAGCCAAATTATAAAATAATACTTTTTAGCTCAAATCTAAAATGATGCAGATGCTTTCCCGACCTTAATGGGTTAATGT
This sequence comes from Gymnoscopelus braueri, assembly GCF_963280865.1. Classification (NCBI taxonomy): domain Eukaryota; kingdom Metazoa; phylum Chordata; class Actinopteri; order Myctophiformes; family Myctophidae; genus Gymnoscopelus; species Gymnoscopelus braueri. The sequence goes on from NC_137605.1 coordinate 24,042,500, forward strand.
GTGGAGTGAGTGGCGGGCTGGCTCGGGGCGGGCGAGGGAAGCGAGGACGGCGCGCTAGATTCACAATAATGACACATCGCCGTCGCATCACTTTGGAGATTAAAAGCAAGATGCTGAATTTCAATCAAGCCGCATAAATGGCTGGGCTCGGTGTGAGGGATGGTCACTTTGTCTCTGCTGGTGAGAAAGGAGAGGAGGGAGAGAGACAGACAAATACAGTGGGAGAAAAAGAGAGAGGAAAAGACGGGGGAGAGAGAGAAACTGGCACCTGCAGCCCAGGTGAGACAAGGTGACATGCTATTTGAATTCACCAACTTTAAATAGATCATTGATAGAATCTACTTACATAGGTTCTTGATAGAATCTATTTAAGGACATAGCTAACAACATGGCAAAAGAGGCATTCACAAATAGTCATTTTCACGCTCAAGCCAAAAGCCCCAAGGTCTGAATGCACACATCTTTAAATAGTAGCAGTGATGTAAGATAAAAAGATTGTATCACGTGACCAAGTGAACTTCATTATAACTCAAGTGGGGGATTCAGATTAGCAGTCTGTTTTGATCGTCAATTAGGTCATCGATGAGGCACAGAAAATTGCCTGAAAATAATTTGAACCAGTGCTGAATTTAAATGATGCGGAGATCAAAAATCATAAAGATACAAGGGGTCTTTATCAAGGCTAAATTATTTCCCTAAAGCAGGAAGCATATGAGAATAGGAGCCCCCATTATAACGCGATGCCAGGATCTGACACTTTATCTACGGAGGCTGCGATTTCTTCATTTGTTCCCGTCAAACGATGCACCCCGCCTCTTACAAAACATGCCAAGCTCTGCCTCCCATTTTGGCTCCGTGAATGCTTTGTACTGTAAGATGTGACCCACTTGCATTAAAGTGCATTGAGAGTTCAGGTCTCATGTGGATGCAATGTATGCGGAGCAATGTTGGACAGAGCACAGCTGAGAGATTGTCATCACAGTATCGCTGATGGGAGAAAAGAAACACAATGTGACATGAAGTAGATCTTGGGGTGGGGGGGTAGGGGGGGGTCAAAAGAGGGGTTTATATGGGTAGTTAAATTGTCAAGACAACAAAGAGAGATGTGGAGTATTTGTCCTTAAAAGTTTTTTTCTGTTAAGTCCAGGAATGTCATTGTCGAGCACAGTGCTTCATGGGTAAGTCTTTCCGAGTTGGCAGCATGGGCCAGTCCAATAACACCCCAACTCAGCCTGGCACCCAGCTCTGGTTGTTGTGGGTCTGCTGAGGGCCTGCCAACCCACCCATTCCCATAGCCATGCCCATGCCCATACCCATACCCACCCCCATGCCCATCCCCATCCCAATGCCCACCCCCTGGGCCAGGGAGCAGTCAAAATTGAAGTCCATCTCCTCACCGGAGTCCATGATGTCATGGAGGAGGATCGATTCCATGTCGCACTCCAAGCTGCCGTGAAACATGTCAATGTCCAGGTCGGCCGGCAGCCTCTCGTGGGGGTGAGGCTGATGGTAGCCACTGCCGTGGTAGCCGTTACTGCCGCCCCCGCCTATCCCCTGACCACTGTGGTGGTACGGTCCGTCGGCCATGCCCTGGTGCTGCGGGCCAGGGTAATGGTTGTGCCGTGGGTGCGGGTGCGGGGCTGTGGCTAGGTGGCACGAGTCCTGGGGCATGCCGAGCATGCCCGCTGGGTTTGGGGGAAGCGTGGTGGAGGCCGGGAGGTGCGCGTGCGACGGCGGGCTGTACAGGTAGGGGGCCGCTTTGTGGCTGTAGGGTTGCAGGTGGTTGCCGTTGGCGCGCGGGGCCAGGGCGGCGCCGCGGGGCGGCGTGTGCACGTGGTTATGGCTCTGGCTGAGGTTGTGCGCGTTGTGGCCCAGGCTGTGGCCGTGAGGTGAGCTGTGGTTGTGGTTGGTTACACTGTTGTGAGTGTGACTGGGGTTATGGCTGTGGGTTCCGTTATGGCTGTGAGCGGAGTTGCTGTGACTGTGAGTCCCATTGTGGCCACTGTGGCCGTTGTGATGTCCGAGGTGGTGGCCGTGATGGCCGGGCGGGCCCACTCCGTTGCTGGCCGCGCCCATCATCGGATGGCTGTCCCTCTCGGCACAGTACTGCTGCCCTACCGCGCCCCCCGTCAGGAGACTCTGCAGGGCGTTAGTGCTGGAATAAGCCCGCATGGTGCCAGAGAAACTGGCCGGCTTGTTCTCTTGGATGGTCTGCATGGGGGAGTGGTGACGCAGCATCCCCATCCCAGACTGCCCATAGACGTTCCCCACATAGGAGCCCTGGCTCTTCACCCCAGAGTTGTAGTGGTAGACTGCTGCTTGGTGCTTGTGTCTGGCTGACATAGAGTGCTGCTGCTGCTGTTGATGTTCCTGCTGCTGGTGATGGTAGCCATCATCCATCAGCCTCTCATCCAGGCTGATGGCACCGGTTAAGGTAGCCAGCTGGGGCAACTGCTCCAGGGGGGGACAGTGGCCCCCGACCCCCATGGCCGGAGATCGGGCGCTGGAGGGCGACGGGTAGAGGTGGGGGGAGGTGGAACAGGACAGTCCACCCTCCTCCGGTTCGTCCAGCTCTCCCTCGGCCAGGATGGGCGACAGCCGGCCGCTCAGGGTGGAGGCGGAGGAGCTAGCCCTGGAGTGGAGTTCCGTCCAGGCGTCAAACTCCCCCTCGACCTTGACACCACCGGCCCCGGGGAGGACCTTTCCTGGCGGGCTCCCTCGGTCCGGGGAGCCCTGGAGTCCCACCACAGCGGAGCCGGATCCTATCCCAGGACGGCCCACTCTCTTGCCGCGGGCGCGGCCCTTGCTCTTCAGGAACTTGGTGCTGTTGTCCATGGAGACGGCTCGCCGGCGGGGAGACTTGCCCATCTTGCCTCCCTCTGGGTTCAGCATCCACCAGGAGCTCTTCCCCGTGCCCTCATTCTGCACTCGGATGAACCGTGTGTGGAGGGACAGGTTGTGTCTAATGGAGTTCTGCAGAGAGATGGAGACAGAGAGAGAGAGAGAGAGAGAGAGAGAGAGAAAAAAAAGACAGACTGAGTCAGACATCATAGAACTGTGGATAGCATCTCGCTCATTATTTCTTCAAATGCACACCAAATGCTACGCGGCGTCAAACATTTTGAATGATGTGGGAATCTGCATATGATGCATGTGTAAAGCATTCGAGGAGAAAAGGAATCATTCATCAAATATCAAACGTAACGAAACAAAAACAAACTGGCAGTCTGACACATCTCATGCCTCCGGGCGCTGCATCCACGTCAGTGATGGTTCAAACAGATAGCTCAAACACTGGTGGCAGCAGGGGTGATGGCAGATTAACTGAGATAATCGATACATAGCGGGCGGTCAACATGCTGAGTCATACAGCTAAAATGCTAAGCTGCTATCAAGCCCCAATATTGTGGTCGGTAGAATACAGGAGGGATCCTCAGTCAGTCAGAAATACATTTGAAGCTCTACCAGGGCTGCAACTAACAATAATTTTCTTGCCGATTATTCTATTGAGTAGTTGATCAAATCATTTAGAAGCAGGTCATTTAAAAGAGGGATTTATTTTATACATCAAGCAAACCGATTAACAATTTAAGCGTTATACTTTGTCAAACAATGGTGTTAGTAGTGAAAATAGCCTATTTATGCGTTGCATTGCATTGCCCAAAATAGGGATTGATTAATACTAGATTATTTTAATAAATGATCAATTATTTTCTATAATCGATTAAATCAATTTGTTTGATAATTAAAAGTTGGCACAATCTGACCCACAGTGTCAGTGACAGAATCGGTCGAGTCAAGAATGTGAGAGAGAGTCAAGAACAGAGAGAGAGAGAGAGAGAGAGAGAGAGAGCTACAGTTGGCACAGAGTAGAGACTGCGTCAGTCTCAATGAACCTGAAAACACCTGAAACGCAGTGGTGTACAGTGATGAAGTGCATTTACTTGAATAGAAAATTTTTGAGTATCAGTATTTTACTTGAGTATTTGTATTGTGCGATACGTATGACTTTCACTCCACTACATTTCAAACACAAATGTTGTACTTTTGACTCCACTACATTTCTAGGAAGGGACAAAGTACACTATGAATTAACCACTTAAGCCCTGTTTCAAATATAGTGAAGATAACAAATCCACAACACGTTACGCCGCAACGCGTTATGAGCTTGTAGATCTTCTATTTTCACTATTGATATTTTTGGATAATTGTTTTGAAAATGTTCTCAATTTCAATACAGCAAAGCATTGATATGAAAAAGAAAATGTACTATTTACTACTTTGTAATTTGTACTTTGGAAATTGTTAAAGGCATGCACTTTTGAATACTTGGATACTGTAACTTAAGTAAATTTGACTGCACTTGCACAGTAGTGGAGAAATATTTGACCAGCAGTATCTATACTTTGACTTGAGTACTGTGTCCACCACTGACGGAAACGCAGCCTTAAGACGTGTGCAGTCAACCCTTCTATCCTCTAGTCCATCTTCCATCCCTCATCCTCCCACTTCCATGTCTCCCTTCAGTCAGATGGTTGTTAGGAAGCTGATGGTTGTTCATATGGTTGAAGTCGCTGCCAGTTTGGCTGAGTGCCAGCCCTGTCTCCTAGCCTTGTGTGCGCACGCACGCACGCGCGCGTGTGTGTGTGTGTGTGTGTGCGTGCGTGCGTGTGTGCGTGCGTGCGTGCGTGCGTGCGTGTGTGCGTGCGTGTGTGTATGTGTGTATAGTGAGGATGTATTGCAAGATTGAGCCAAGAGCAAGAGAGGCTAATGGGTGCATCACACCCTCCTACAACTAGCTTCACTTCCCATATTGCTTTCCCTCAGTCATTTACTTTTTTTATCACGTTCAACCCTTTCTGTTTTTTTGTTTTGTGTTTTTTAATCACGCTTTCAAAAGTGCACCTTGGATTTTTCCCCTTTTCTTTTTTTTCCTCCCCATTTCACGCACTTCTCCACACATGGAGATCATCATTTTTTTCTGCCTCTGCTTTCCATCTCTATATGTTTTCAATTATACAGTATGTCACCAATTATTTTCCCATTATCCGCCATACCAACATGTACAGTCATTGATTTACTTATTCATCCCTCACAAGCTGGCTGCCATCGCTCCACTCATTCAGTAATTCACAGGATACGTAGCCTTGCTTTCTTTGTTCTCATTTACATCTTCGGGGGCTTGATGAATACCGAAGGCTGATGTGCAACACAGTCTGCCGCTGCAATTGCACCCTTTGTTGTGCGACGCATTTTGAGGCACAAGCAGCGGATAAAAATATCAAATCAAAAAAGCGAAGAGCCTCCCGTAGCTAAGGAATACAGGGGCACAATAGATTGTTTCAGATTGAGGGGCATTCACACCTCTCCGCCGTCTCCATTATGTAGAGGATTATTTAGTATTCACACCGGATTGCACGGCAGGGACACAAATAAATCAAATTGTGGCAGAGAACACATAAATGGGAGGCGAATGTGAATTCAGGTGATCTGTGAATGCCTCCTTGGGTTGTCTCGCTGTGACACCTCCGGCATTGGGTAACCATGGCAACCGGGTAAACGTGCAACGGCAGAGCTATATCATATTGTGGTGGAGTCGAGAGTGAGTGAGCGAGCGAGATGAGGGGGGGTGGGCGGTGGGTGGGGTGGGTGGGGGGGGGGGGGGATGGGGGGGCGAGGGAGAGAGAGAGAGAGAGAGGAGGATGGGGGAGGGGAGAGGATGCGAGAGGATGCGAGAGGAGGCGGGTGTTTGATGCTGCTGCTCCAACTCGGAACAGCCTTTCATCTCTGCTGTGGCGGTCCGCAGGGGATGCCCCGCTCCCCGCTTCCGACGGCCTCTCCACGTGCCACGCCAACACTCCCCCCGTCTACATGCCTGCTGCTGTAGATCCCATCCACCTATCACGACGCTCCCGAATCGCCTCCGTCAAGTTCTTGTGCACTGCCAGAACTGATGCGTGTGTGAGTAAGCCTTCCAATCTATGGGAAAAATAAATCAAAAAAGGGCCCGTCTATCCCAATGGTTCTCAAAGTGGGGTCCTTGAGGGGGTTCCAGGGGGGTCCCCCAGCAAAATGTGTTAATATAGCATCAAAATCAGTCTAGCCACTTTAATCAGATATTTGAAAATAGCCGGTCCACAAGCTCACAACGTGTTATGATACACCTCCGTTGTGAGCTTGTAGATCTGCTATTTTAAAGACACACAAATCATGTCCCTGGCACATCATTTTTCAGATGGAGGTCCTTGACATAAAAAAAGTTTGACAACCACCGATCCATCCGAAAAGCCCGCAAACCACTTCACGCCGCAGCCTGTAATGTGACCTGTCTGATTCAAATCTCGATTTAGCCTCGTATGTCGGTTGCGAGAGCAGAGCCTCCCATTCGACTTGGAGGGATTTGCCATCATCCCAAACCCTCTTTATCTGATGAATCCACCTGCTACAGAGATTTGAGAGATTCTGGCAGTGGCCGACCATGGCTCTGTCATCATCATCCCCCACACTAGCTGCTGGCTTCCTGTCGCTAAGTTTTTCCACTACACGTTTTTCTCTGTCATCCTGTTAGTGCATGTGCGTGCGTGTGTGTGTGTGTGTGTGTGTGTGTGTGTCTGTGTGTGTGTGTGTGTGTCCGTATGTGTGTGCGTGTGCGTGCGTGTGTGTAATGGTCCACAATCTAAGAATAGCTCAGGTTGCAGGTGGCGCTGAGCGTGGGTGTGGTTCTGCCTGCCTGCCTGCTTCTCTGTTCCCTGAGACAGTGTGTGAGTCAGGGGGCGATTTGGCCAACCCCCGGCCCCCCCCACGCCCCCACGCCCCCGAAACAGGCAGTCGCTGCTAATCCTCCCCCTCCATCCCCGAGTAATCCCAGACAATCCTGGGCTAATCCCGAGTTGATTCGGGGGCACTCCCAGCTGGGTGTCTCACACAGAGCTCTGCCAGGTCACCGTGGGCAGTCCGGATGCGCTATATGATCCAATGGGAACGCCGCGAAGTGAGGACGGCAAGGAGAAGAAGAAGGGGGGGAAACTAAGGAGATATTATGTGAAATAGAGGCCCTGCAAATGTGTGACGTCTTCTAAAATGCAGTGTTATATAGTTATAGTTATAATATTGTATATTTTCTGTCTACTTGAAAGCATTTTCAAACCAAATTTGTGATGCCTTCATCTCCCAACACAGAGTAACACCTTGACTCTGACTTTTGTCCTTGAGGGGCTGGCTTTGCCACATTTTCTTCCCCTGCGGGTTGAATAGAATAAAATTGAAAACTTTATTATGTATTAAATATTCATAAAATGGAAATTCTCTTTCAGCCTCCTGTCTTGCAGAGGCAGACGAATGAAGCCCCCAGAAATGTGCAATGACAGAGAGGAACACACACATCACAAGCATGATTCCAGGAAGCTATTTCCCATTCAAATCATACCCCCTTTAATACAATGCCCATAGTGGAGAGGCGTGTGGGGTGGGGGGGGGGGGATAAATAATGAATGAACTGATGCCCGGGTTAACCTGGAGAGATGCACTGCCTCATCCTATAACACTGAAAAGAGCAGGCAGAGCCATGAGTAGTTGTGTCATTTGCTCTTTTTTGCTATCAGGGACATCCAACCCCATCAGTCTGCCCCATGCAACTAAATCACCTTGAAAGGGTTAACTTGGCTACAGGGAAAAAGAGGCTGAGGAAAATAGTTAATATATGAAACCATTACAGTCAGCTGAGGTGTGCAAGACCCCCCCCCCTCCCCCCTCCCCCCTTTTTGGTTGCAGAAAGCCAATCGGCTTGGGTTCAACTCTTAAATCCTACAATCCTGATACCTGATGCAGTAGATCCCTACAGAGCCATGCCACAAACCTCTCTGTCCTCAGATTAAAAGCTTAGATGCTTTTCCCCCACAAATCCGACAGCTTCACCTTTTTTTTGTCACCAGTAGGCTATACAGGTGGCCCCGTGGCATGGGAGTTCATAGGGCTCTTCCTAAGACCAGCGGAGGAAGTTGGACGTTTTTTCCATTACATTCTTCCGGGAAGGAAGTGAGCTTTTTCTTATGTTCTGTGTCAAGTCAATAATACAGACGAGCCAGACTTCCCACCTTCTATCTGGCAGAGCTTTGCCTCAATGAATAAGAAACAGTTTCCCTTAGTCATGGTCACCACCTCTTTCAGAGCCTTTTATTTGCTCCTGCAATGTTTTTTCTTACAATAAACATTGATTCCTCGCTGCTTTGTCCACCCCAACCGAGGAGTTTGATTCAGTAGAGGAGGAGGACTATTCAATGCAACAGATCGATGCAATGTAATGACTATCAATACTCAGGATGAGTGCAAATCCAGGTCTGACTAACTATAACTATAAAATCCACTCACATCATGAGGCCAATAGCGTTTCCCTAACATGCCATGGCGCTCGTTAGCCGACACGACACATGCTTGTCCACAGTGATGGCATCGCGTGCGAGGGAGGTGACTGTGCCCACAGCTTGGCATGGCACCAAGGTGCCCCTCCGCTGGGCACTCCCAGGGTGGCAGTCAGCCGTTGGCATCGGGGGGGTACGCGTAGTAAAGGGATGTGGGGGGGGGTTGTTGTTGGGGGCCCTAATGGGCGACCGTCTGAGATGGCTTGACTGGCTGGCACGGGGGGCAGCTGGGGCTGGGTGAAACGGGGGGCCCACTGTGAGAACCCTCCAAGCCACACAATAGGGTGCCCTCAAAATGCCCTCCCCCCACCCCCTCTTACTAAGCCCCCCCACCCCCATCCACAATCGACTCAAGGTTTTTCCCGCTCTCTCCCCTCTCTTACTCACACACATGCACACACTAACACACGGGGGGGGGGGGGGAAACAGGTCAAATGGTTTACAGGGCCCATCTTGTGGAGAATGTGCACTCATTCAAATGGAGCCGCATTAGGAACCGAAGACAAGAGACTGGGGTCTGGGAACCGGCAAAAAAAAGAAACCGCTCACCCGATTCAAACAACCTCAAGGGTGAACCAGCAGCACAGCGCGCCATAGCTTCGGCAAAGAAACACAGCAGCTGTTCCTGTAGTGGCACCGGGGCAAAGCCGTTTGCCACACTCGACTGGTATTACCACAACCATTTCATGCAGAATGGAGCCATTATGTACTGTCAAAAGGGTATCCCTTCATGCCGTGCATTCAATTGATAAGCCCGAATCAAGGGGGAGCCGTAGAGGTGCTATAGCTGTGTTTATTGTGATGCCGGGTTGTTGTGTTTTTTTGGTCCCTGCACAAGGCAGGAGGGAGGGAGGTGGGTAGAGGAGGGGTGCTTGGGGGGGAGTGGGGGGGAGTTGGGGGGGGAGGTTTCAACACAAGCAGTTTTGTTCGGTGCAGGAATGAGTTTTGTCAGCTAAGCCTGTCTCCAGGCTATTGGTGGAAATTAGCGCCGGCTAAATATTCGCTTCCCGTGATTGATGTCACAGCTCGCCTTGTCGCTTTGAAGGGAAATAAAGAATTTAGAGATGCGTGAATTAATACGGACGGGAGGGGGGGTGGGGGTTAGTGGGGAGAAGGTGCATCCTCTGTCTTGGAAGGGTGGGGGGAGGGGGGGGGTGGTGCTTGAAGAGAGACCGGAGGGCCCTAATGGCTAAACAGATACGAGCTGAGAGGATGTGATATGAGAGACAGAGAGCAATGGAGGAGGAGAGGGACCAGGAGGACAGAAAAGAAAACAGAGAGAGAGAGAGAGAGAGAGAGAGAGAGTGAGAGAGAAATAAATAAAACAAATGAGAACAAGAGAGAGCGAGAATGAGAGGGAGGCGGAGAGAGAGAGAATTGAGTCAGATGATTAAAATCCCTTTAGGAGGCTTCTTTTAAGAGAGACAGATGGGCGAGACAGGCCCGGCTTTTCTTTTGGAACGCAATCAAATTGAAAAGATTAAAAAGGAGCCTCTCTTATTAGGAGGTGAGAAACAGTTACTCCTCCGCCACGCGCCGCCGTCGCCTCCTCGGCCATGGTCATGACTCCGTTGGCAGATGAGGCACATTAGCCGGAAAACAAGCCTATTCGGCAGAGGAATTGCTGCGATCCGTCCTTGTGTTTGACTAGGTATCTATTCTGGCCATACAGATGTGGGCATATGGTCCGGGTCCATGCACCATATGTCCACGGATTTGACAGATTTTTTAAACGTTTTGTGCACAAGGCACACCAAAGCCAATGGGCAAGTGAAAATCTCAAGGCACATCTGTATTCATATATGTGCAATATTACATGTCCACCTATAATAACATGCTCAAAATAGGATGCCCGGTTGAAAGTGGTTAAAATGTATTTTTTGGGGGGTATAGAATTTGCCTCTGTATTACACATTGTAAATTGAGACCGCACAAAGTATCTACAGTAGTAAGTACTTAGTAAGTAATTAGTAGTAATTAGTCAATTAAAAGATAATTCATACGTTTTTTGTATAGTCTCGCTGCACTACGTTTACATTATCATGATGAAGATGGGCAGCCGTGATCTTCTAACTCTGTGTTTCTTAAACTCTTTCATTTCAAGGACCCACATTACTCTGAGACTGTACAAATGGAACCAAATGAACCCCGTACAGTCTCAGAGTTACAGATCTGTAAGGGTCCATTTGGAACCCCCTCAATGAACCCTGAGGGTCCCAGGACCCAACTTTGAGAACCACTGCTCTAGCTGTTGCAGAGACAACCTGTTCAGGTACATTTTTCCAATCTCCACTGTGTTCTCACAAGGGTTTGTATATGTATTGTATATATGCATAGGATAGAACCCCCAAATTCAAAGCACAGATTATGAGACAAATTCCTCATTACAACAACAACATACCTGGCAATAAAAAAGACAAATCTGATTGTGAGAAAATTTTCACTTTTGGTCATGGATAGGTTTCTGGGGGTTATTATGGCTTAGTTAGTAAGGGTTTGGGGCTAGGGCTTTAGTTCGTTTCATGTGAAAATACTGCCGGGTTGCTGGGAAAGTATGAGAGCAAGAGTGTCTGTTCTGTTTTTTGTTTGTATCTGTATAACTGTTTGTTGTTGTTGTTTTGTATGTCATATATTTTATTTGAACTCATCCGGAACATTTACCAAATGATCTGTCATTGTCTTTTCTTGTTTTATATTTTATAGTTGTTTATACTCTGATGTGATTATCATGTTACTAAAAATTCCAATACAAAAAAATTATAATAATACTGCCGGGTTGAGTCCAATTGGTCTGCATTTGATTCCAACCAACGTATCAAAAAAGGTACATTTATTTGTGTAGCTTTAAATACAAATCAAAAGCAGACTGCTTTCTCACAGAATCACCGGAGACATGACCGAGGCGAGCCTTCGGTAGCTCAAGGACATTTAGGGTATTGTACTGTACAGCAGACAGGAATCAAACTTAAACCCCTCACTGATTGAACCTGAACAAGCGATGAATTGAAATGTTCCTTCCAATGACGGCTAATGAACATGAATGGGGCCAATAGTTTACAGTGCAAGGCGGAAGCGACTCGTGTGCCCGAGAAAGGTGCTTTACTTCCAAACCTCATTATTCCACAACACAGCAGGAGTGGCATTTATAAAAAAGGCTTAACCCATTGAGACCTGAGGGCCGATTCTACTAAATGTCTTCTAAATCCTAACAGTTTTCTGAAAAAAACCTATGCTGCTATAATATCAGTGGTTCTCAAACTTTTTCATGTCCCCCAAAAGGACCCCCAAAATGATATGTATTTGGCCGCGCACCGCCCCATCTCAAAATATTTAGTTCCAGGGACCCCCCCAGAAGCAAAGATTTGACTTACAAATGTTCGCTTTAAAAATATATATATTCAAAGATTTGCACAAATTTTCACGATTTCTCCAAAAATAGCAGATCTACAAGCTCATCGCGCGGCACTCAGTGCCGCGCTACGAGCTTGTAGATCTGCTATTTTTGAATACCCCAAAGTATAAAATAATAGCTAAAATCTAAAAACGACACAGATGCGTTCCCGGTCTGCATGGGTTAAAATGGAAAGTGTGTGTGCATGTGTGTTTTTTGCGGGTGCCATGTCTGGTTAGCCCCAGATCAGGAAGTGGCTGTGGAGAGAGAGAGAGGGGCGTAATGGAGTTGGTGGGGAATCCTGCCTGACTGTGCACTAATTGTAGCCATTGGCTCGTGATTCAGCACCCACGCCCCGGCCCGGAGCCCATGAGGGATATATAGCGATATGTGGTGGTTGGTGTGGGGGGACGCAGCCGGGCCGGGCCCCACCGCGGCTTTCGGAGGACCGAAATAGCCGGTGACAGATTAGCCGAGCATCTGAGACCCGCGCGGGGGATCGGAAAATCCGCTCCCGCCCCGTCCGTAACCGTACGCCAGGGGCTAGCCAGGCGCTTCCGGCCCGGTGGCGATGGAGGGGGACACAATCTGGGCATTACGTCTGACGCCCACGCAATAAGATACGGGAGGGGGGAGGGTGCACTCGGTTGCCAATAGCGAGGGTGGCGCGAGGCGGCGGCACGGTGAACAGGCATGTGTCACACGGGAGAGAGAGAGAGAGAGAGAAAGAGAGAGAGAGAGAGAGAGAGAGAGAGCGACGGAGATGGAGAGGGCGTGGTGTTCTTTGTGTTTTGTTATTTTCCCATCGGGGAGCAGCAGTTGTGGAAGAAGTATCAATACCACAATATATATAGCAATACTCTGTTACAAGTAAAAGGACTATATATCTTTTTTGGGGGATTTGAGGAAAAGTACAAAAGTATTGGCATCAAAGTAAAAGTACTGTGATGCGACTGTGCGTTGTTGTGAGCTTGTAGATCAGCTATTCTCGAAGGGGTCGAAGTATAAAATAGGGCTTAAGAGTGGATATTGTTGGTTTTGAAATAATAATCGAAATCTGTAACTATAGTAACTGAAGTTTCCAAACAATTGCGGTGGAATAAAAAAGTAACATATTCTACCTCTGAGATGTAGTGGAGCAAGAAGTATAAAATATCGATTAAACAAAGAAAGTAAGAGTACCTCCGAATTGCATTTAGACCCCAGCATCCGTATTGTGGGGGGAAAGCTTGGGAAAACAGCTGATCGACAAGCTCACAGTGAGCTTGCAGATCTGCTATTTTCAGCCAAAGCTTCCCCCACAATAACAAGAAAACCTGACACTAGCATAGAGCCCTGAGGGACAACCATATGGAGGTTTTTAAGTGGTTAAGTACATGTACTTGAGTACATGTACTTATAGTTACTTTTTTTCCAGCACTGGGGGATCCAGGCTGAGGGGAGGAGGAGGAGGAGGAGGAGGAGGAGTAGTAGTGTCACACCCTCCTCCTCCTCCTCCTCCCAGTGAGGATTCACACAACAGGTGTCTGGGCCGCTCCACCTGTGGCGTAGCGGCCGCCGCCTGCTCGCACTTCACACCTCGTCTGGGGAGCAAACTAACATTTTCCACTGGCTCTGCCATGCTTTGGTTTAAAGACCAACATATTTTTGGAGAGGCTTTTTAACAAGTCTCTTTTTTCTTTACAAGTTGGGTGAGAGATGGCATGTGTGCTTTTGTGTGTGGCCGATCCAATCTACCCTCATCTGAGCGCTGTGCCGTGTGTGTGTGTGTGTGTGTGTGTGTGTGTGTGTGTACTTTTATTACCATACTTGTGAGGTCCCCACATGTCCCCCACAAGCATTGTAGAATTTGAGAAATAGACATTTGTGAGGACACTTTTCCTGGTTAGCAAATTAGGAAAAGATTGGGGTCAGGATTATGGTTATTTACATATTCAGAGGTTATAGGTTCATGGATTGGGGATATCGCTATATGCCCGTTTTCTACTTGGTTGCTTGAGCTTGTACAATTTTTCGATGCCGTCCTAAACTTTTCTTGTCCTCACAAGTTTAGTAAAACTAACGCGTGTGTGTGTGTGTGTGCGCGTGTGCTTGTGTGTATCTATATTTGCGTATCAGCCCATTTAATAGCCAACAGGCGTGGTGTGGATTTGATTATATTGAAGCCTCCATACAAAGAAACAGACGGCCAACAATAGAATCAATGCAGGGTCTGGGCTCCTTTTCTCTCTTTTTTTCCACGCTCGGCCTCCGCATAATCTCATTCATAACAATGAGATTCTCATTTCCCACATTCTAAAGGTCAGTGCACAGCCTTGATCGCACTTTAATAAACATCATTCTCGGCGTTTAATTTAATTTCGACGGAGCGGGAAACTCGCGGGCGGGCCCCGTGCACGTGGGCCATGCAAAATCCATGGAATAGTCCCTTTAATTGCTTCAATTTCATATGGCGTCGGGGAGAATGCCCGCGATGGTGCCAGAGAAACGAGGCGTGGAGAAGGCGCTAAAAGACGGTTACGCGCGCGCAGCGCAGCGCACACACCAACACTCTGAGATTTATAAACAGATAAAAGATACATCCACAGCAAAGACATTCTGATTAGTTTTCTTAGTTTCTTTTTCACTCAATTAACCACTTAAACCCTATATACTTTGACCGGGGTCCCCCAGGGCTCTATATTCCGCTACTTGTTTCCCCCTACGCCAAATCTCTTTCTCGAAAATAGCCGATCTACAAGCTAGGGCTGGCGATTAAAATTAATTTCAAACTTTTGGTCGATAATTTTTTATAGGGAAAATAGCAGAACTACAAGCTCTCATGTTTGTAGATCAGTTTTTTTGGTATCGTTGTACGCCACCATTAAACAACGAATTACAGCATAATCCAGGGTTAAAGGGGAATACCACTTATTTTCAACATTGAACTATGTCTTTAATACACCTTAGAGTTGTTGTGTGGAAATAAGAAACCCCCCCCCCCCCTTCTATGTTGCCTAGAACTGGATAATTGATCAGTGACATACGCAGGCTGTACTTTTGGCTGAGGGGGCGGAGCCAAAAGTACATCAATTAATCAATTTAGTCGATTATAAAAAACTACTCAAATCTTTTTTGCGTTGATTCGCTGATATATATAAGAAATAAAATATATACGTATAAAAATTAAAATATCTGGATTATTCGATTAACCTACATGAGCAAGACTAAGTTGGTCATAGGTTCTAAGTATCATAGGTTCTAAGTATTATCTTTGGAGTAGGGTGGTAGCTTATAGATCTGCAATGTTCCGCCGAATGTTCTCCCTGGAATACTGGCGCTGCGGCTGGGGTGGTTAATTGTTGTACCAATATCAAGGAGTGCACATCTCCACACCTATGCATCTCTTCCCACACATTCACTCTCACCTACACTGGCAAAACCCTCTCTACCATGCAAAAAAACGGCAGGCAACGCAATGAGCACAAGAGCACAACAACACAAGAGCGCACAACTCACACATACACACACACACCTACACAGTACACACGCACGCACGCACACACCTACACACACACACACACACACACACACACACACACACACACACACAAACAAAGCCTGGCACACCGGGCACACTCATTACCGCAATGCCAAGCTACCAGTTGCTAAGGAGACCTGTGGGAGAGGGAGGGTTCCTTGTTGTTGCCATAGCAGCCGGCTTTGCTCCCTGCCAACTCTCTCTCTCCCTCGGGGAGAAACAAGGCGAGAGAGGTGGGGGGTGGGGGGGGGGGGGGGTGGCGGCGGGGGGTGAAGTGGGCAGAGGTAGGGGGCAGCGGTTTAATAGGGCTGCGAGGTAACAGGGGGGGGGGTGGGGATGGGGGGGGGGACTTCATTAAGCACCACTGTCTCCATGTGAATACCAAAGCCACATCACGCTACACTTCAAGCCCCCCACACACTCACTCACGCACACAGACCTATACACACACACACACACACACACACACACACTTCATTCACACACCTATGGAAACCATTTTGGAATGAAAAGAGAAGGGGGGCCGACGGGGGGGGGGGGGGTGCATCTAACAGAAGAATGGAGGGAGGTGGGGAGGAAGAAAAAGAGAGTCAAAGAGGGTCTTGAATGCGTGTGTGTGTGTGTGTGTGTGTGTGTGTGTGTGTGTGTGTGTGTGTGCG
>NC_137605.1:24063486-24111865 GCF_963280865.1 Gymnoscopelus braueri
TTCTAAATCCTAACAGTTTTTTGAAAAAACGTATGTGGCTGTATCCGTGGTTCTCAAGCCTTTTTCATGTCAAGGACCCCCAAAATGATATCTCAAAATATGTTGTTCCAGGGACCCCCAGAAGCAAAGACACCGACGCGTTCCCGGATTGAATGGGTTAAAGGCTCAGAACACAAATTATTGGGATATAAATAAAAAGGCAGAATTGATCGACAAACACGTAACACATTAGTCACCCCTAGAACCTCAAATGCCGTTTGGTTTTGAAAGAGGAGCGTGAGTTACACTTAATCTTCCTTATTTAGGTTGATTGATTGATTGACTACTTTATGAGCAGTTTGCAAAGACAAGCACAGGGAAGTACAGTTCAATACAAGGTCTGTTAAGAGGATTTTAAACCCAAGAAACCACTATGGCTTTGTTTCCGTTGGGGTCCTTCGTACTCAATTCATCGAAACATTTAATGACAGATAAATATACACTACCATGCAAAAACATCAAATAAACGAGTAGAAATCGAAAATAAAAATATGAACAGTAAACATCATATAAACGGGTAGAAAAAAGATAACAAAATACAGTAAACAGTTCTGGGGGCTTTGACTTTTTAGTACTATTTGAAGGGTTAATGTCTGGGTCAATTTCAGTCCATTTTGACTCTTCGACACTGATTCTTTTTTTCCCTTCTTTTTTAACATCAGTAATGTAAGTGTTTTCTGTCAACAAGAACTTGTTCTGTGGGAATGTTGACATTTCACATGCGGCTCTCAAGTGTGAGTCAGACGCTGACAATTCTCCTTAACCACTCTTAAAAACCCCTTTATACTTCATTGACCGGAGTTCCCCAGGGGTCTATGCTGGACGGCCTCTTTTTTTCGCCCCCCCACCCCCCCCCCCCCCCTCCTCTACACCAAATCTCTTCACCGCACTGCAACGCGACACATTGTAAGCTTAGATTGGGGGGGGGGGGGGGGGGGCGGGGGGGTAACAGAAATGTGGGTTACTACATCTTCCCAGGACCCATTACCATAGAGGCCATATGCGGATTAGGAGCAACGGGCGTTCAGACGCACACGCAGCGCAGCGCGCGCACAAGCAAACAAACGCGCACACTCACACACATGTACACAGACACACATTAACTCGGAACACCTAATTAGAGGAGTGGGATGCTATGACCTAATTCCTTAACCTCCCCTCAGTAGTCAGGATGGGCGGCCGAGGTTGGGTCGGCATGAGTTAGGGCTGGAGAGAGAGAGAGAGGGGGAGAGAGAGAGAGAGAGAGAGAGAGAGAGAGGGAGAGGGAGAGGGAGAGGGAGAGGGAGAGGGAGAGAGAGAGAGAGAGAGAGAGAGAGAGAGAGAGAGGGAGGTTATAGGGGTGAGGATGAGGGGATGGGCGCGTATGGGAACGGAAAGGAAACAGCATACAGGACGATGCATATCGTCTTTGTCTGGTGGAAACCTCATATGTGTCCAAAACTGTTACTTTTCAGGATTCAAATTCAAAAAGTAGCTGATCCACAAGCTCAAAACGAGCTTGTGGATCAGCTACTTTTGTATGCTTTTGTGTGACGCTGTAGTACGTAAAACCACCAAAAAAGTTAGAATATGGAAATAAGAGGTTTCTGCCCGACATGACAGCGACGATATACTGATGCACACTGGGTTTCTGTATGTGCACCATACTGTATACCATACTGTATATCATACTGTATATCATAGTGTATATCAGTGATTCTCTCATTTTCATTTCAAGGAGCCCCCAGTTTGATGTGCATATTATTATATATCACATATATATTATATGTGATCTTAGGCCAAATTGATATATATTTGTCCACGGACCCCCATCTCAAAAAATGTTGTGCCGGGGACACATATATAAGAAAGATATATTCAAAGATTTTCGCGAATTTTCACGGATTTTTCAAAAATAGCATCTATGAGCTTGTAGATCTGCTATTTTTTGAATAGCCAAAGAAATCTAAAATGACAACAGACGCGTTCCCGGATTGAATGGGTTAATTTTCCTACCGATAGATCGACTGATTATTCGATCAAGCGGTTTCACCACCTATACCGAGAGGCTGCTATAATGCATGGGCTTAGATACAGTGTACAGAACACCACTAGGCAACCACAGCACGCAACATCAGTCATTCTTTTTTCCACCACGCCTTCATCCCCACAGAGTAAAAAAAAAATCCTCAATGTTGACGCATCCATTTGTAACCCTGACAGTGTGCAAATGTAACCAAATTTGGTTACATTTAGTACACTGTCAGAGTTAAATGAACGCAGAGGATCGTGCAGCGCCGCGCAGGGACGTACGCGAGCACTCATGAATAAGCTGTTGAGAGGAGAGTGTGCCATTGTTCAAACAAAACGCCATGGGATCTGCAATGATGATGCTCCCTGAATGCGCTTCAGAGTCCCTCTCTCTCTGCTGTGTTGTGAATAAACTGCACAACATGGCTGAAAGAAAACCACCATCAGCAAGGTTGTAGCGCTAGATGCAAACAGAAGGGGGGGGACAAAAGCCCTGGCTACACACACACACACACACACACACACACACACACACAGACCCATTTCTAGACAGCTTTCCTCCTACAGAGCTACTGTATGCTGTGAGAGGAAGGGGGGGTAATAACGGCGTGGACCAAACACATTGGTGTGTACGTGTTTGTGGTCTGTTCTTTTTGGCGAGGGACACACCATCGTACTGTATGACATATAAATTGGGCTTCAGCCCAGCTTCGTGCAGATCTCTCAAGACTTCATGTGGCCAGTCTGTGACGTCAGTCATCATCCATGACGCATCTGTGATGTTGAGGTTGAATATTACAATGTGAGTTGAATATTTCTTATAAATATATTCAAAAAAATGTAAGTACTTCCTCGGCCTACTGGCAGCGTGCACAAGAAATATGGCACTGATCAGTGCAGCGGTTTGGGAGATTAGAGCCGGAACAGACAAACAGACACAGACAGACCCTTTTCTAGAAGCCACGTCTCTAAAGGTGCTTACACATGGGGAGCTTTTTTTCTCCTGCAATTAATTCGCCTGAAGATATTTTTTCGAAGTACATTCAAAATGTTACTTTGACAATGGAGGTTGATTTTTCACCGCAAATGAAAGCATCCAACTTGTATGAATGGCGCATCAGCTATATGATGCGATGCCTTTTTGCATTGTTTATTCATCACGCTCCCAGAAACCATATTGAAGTGGTAGACACTTATTCACCCCACTCACACACTCCCATCCAAACCATACATACAGTATTAAGCCTGTGGTTGAACTGAATCTAAATGTATTATTTAATTGGCCTTTTATCATCATCATTATCTTTTACTCATTTGGCTCTCTCTGCTGTCAACGCTGTAGGATGCTGTAGGATTAAAAAGGATTTGTAATGCTAAAATGCCCTTTAGAGCTATACGGCCAGAGAATTAGATGTACAGCGCCATTCAAGTCCATCTATGGGACGGATACAGACAAAGGCTTTGCCCGACACTTCTGTGTAAGATCAGCGGTTCTCAATGTGCGGTCTGGGGACCCCCAGGGGTTCCGAGCAGTTAAGTGATTGCTAGTTTATGAACCAATTGGGCCCTTACGGGTCTGTAACTCAGAGTTAATTGAACACGAAATATTTTACAGTGTAGATTGGGAATCCCAGAGACACAAAGCTTGTATCAAATCGGGCGCCGTGACCTAATGCATATCAAATGGGGGTCCTTGAAATTAAAAAAGGTTCACAAACACTGGTGCCGATATAACTGGCTTACAGGTCGGGTTAACCCATTAAGACCTGAAACGCATCTGTGTCACTTTTTCATTTGAGCTAAAAAAGCATTATTTTACACTTTGGCTATTCAAAAATAGCAGATATACAAGCTCGTAGCGCGGCACTCGGTGCCGCGCTACGAGCTTGTAGATCTGCTATTTTTGAAAAAAAGTGAAAATGTGTGCAAATCTTTCAATATATATTGTTTAAAGCGAACATTTTTAACTCCATTCTTTGCTTCTGGGGGTCCCTGCAACAAAACATTTTGGGGTTGGGGGTCCGCGGCCCAAATACATATCATTTTGGGGGTCCTTGACATGAAAACGTTTGAGCACCACTGATATAGAAACATAGTTTTTTCAGAAAACTGTTGATACCACCTTGATAGCAAGCTATCAAGGTGGCACACGGGTGTTTTGTTTTTTGTTTAGTTTTTTCGATCCTCCTCTGCAAAAAGGGAAAACTGCAGAAAATATAGCATTAATGTCAGATGATGTAAACGATGGTAATAGTCCCCCGGAATAGCAGTGCACTCCAGTGCAAAGGGTACATACAGTGCTGTGTCCTATCCGGTCGGCGTCATATCCAATCCGCCGTGACTTCACCGTCAACAACTGTTCTTTTCACAGCATTATCCACATGGCTTTGGTGTCATTATGTGTTTATGTGTCTAAGTTCCACAGATCCCCGGGGACAGATGTAAAGAGGGTGATGGTGTCACACACGCACACACACACACGTGCCCGATGCCAACACACGCGCATGCAGCACACACGCGCGCGCGCACACACACACACACACACACGTGCACGCATATCTGTCTAGAATTGACTAGGAAGATAGTGATAGAAGTACAAAGGATATGTGTGCACATTTTACACCTGTGTGCGTGTGTGTGTGTGTGTATACAATGCATGTGTTTACTGTGTGTGTGTGTGTGTGTGTGTGTGTGTGTGTGTGTGTGTGTGTGTGTGTGTGTGTGTGTGTGCTGTTGTGTGTGTGTGTGTGTGTGTGTGTGTGTGTGTGTGTGTGTGTGTGTGTGTGTGTGTGTGTGTGTGTGTGTGTGTGTGTGTGTGTGTGTGTGTGTGTGTGTGTGTCACACAGACAGTACTCCTGGAAAAGGAGGCTACTACCGCATTTCCGCCTGAGTGCGACTGTCAGTGGGCATCAGTCAGCCCGGGCCGTGTGGCAGGACGCGAAGATCATTAGTAGAGACGGAGAGAGAGAGGAACGAGAGAGAGAGAGTCAAGGAGGATACAAGGATGAGAGAGAGAGAGAGAGGGAGAGAGAGAGAGGCAGTGACTGGGTGAGTCGTCTTAATATCCATCTTGAGAGCATTAAGCACACGGCACTGCACTCTCCTCTCAGTCACGCGATCACTCCACCGCAAAGACCCCGGCCCGTGCCCCCCTACCCACCCCCAATGTCACTCTCCATCCCCCCCCATCCATCCCACCCACTTCCACGGTGAATCTCTTATTCAGCCACTCTCTCAATCTCCCTCTCTCTCTCTCTCTCTCTCTCTCACGCTCACCATCCCTCGCCAGCCTCTCCCTTCTCTCTCTCTCTCTCTCTCTCTCTCTCAACTTTATCTTTAGCTCCCGCATAGCGGCTCTCTGTGCCGTTATCTCACCAGCATCCGGCTTTAGCCCCTTCCTCACCTCCCCTTGCTCTCTCACTCCTCCTCCTCGGCCCAGGCCATGACGAGGACAACGGCGGTGTTCCGAGCCTGCGTTCCGTCCGTTTCTGTTTTCACCTACTGCCTTTGTTGTCGGCAGCCGATTCGCAGGGTCTTCGTGCTTGACCTTGTGGCACGCCCGGTAAAACCACCGTTCGTCGTCGCCCGATGAGCTCGGGCGAGATACGGGCATGAGCTGACTTCGCCCGAGCCTCCCCTATATCCGTCTGCCCCGCCAGTCCCTCCCTTCTCTCCGAGTAGAGGGCCATTTTCACTCCATTCCGCAGTGTGCTGCTGACATATATTGCACATTTGTGCCGATCCCTTTCACTCCTCACCCGTCAACTTATTCACTCACCCGTCCACCCCCCTCTGTCCATTCAATGCTCCACGCCACACTGTGTGTCAGTATCTTTTATGTCCATAGCAGGCAATAAGAAGTACTTATTTGTTACCTAAGTAAAAGTAGCAATTCCACAATGAAAAAACGACTTGATTACAAGCAAGACTTGATGCATTATAAATGTGATTACAATGCATTATAGTCTTTTTCGTGTCAAGGACCCCCAAAAATGTATATGTATTGTGAAAATCTGAAAATGTTTTGTAACAGGGACCCCCAGAAGAGAAGATTTGTGTAAAAAAAAAACGAAATTATTTGAAATTTTCAATACTTATTACTACAATACTTAATATATTTTTTTAAATGTTCAAAAATAGCAGTTGCAATTTTTTTTGCCAACGTATACAATATGGATAAAGTGGCCCCAAGGACCCCACTTTGAGAATCACTGTTGTTGTTGACTTGAGTAAAAGTACAAAACCCATATCAAAATATACAAACGTAAAATTACTTATTTTGCAGAATGGCCGTTTCACAATATTATTGGATGAATAACAATACATTAATGTGTCCATCACTTTAATGTTGTAGCTAATAAAGGTGGAGCTGATTTTAATTACTTTATGTGCTGCCTTGTAGCTCAGCATATAATAAAATACATGAACGTTGAACGTATAAGTGCAAGTATCAAAAATGTAAAAAAGAAAAAGGAAAGGAAACATATCTTGAATTGTACTCGAGTAGATGTATGTTACTTGACATTGTTTGCCATTCTATCACCCCACTCTGTCCTTCCCACGGCCACTAAATCCCTCCTTTTCCCCTCGCTGGCTTTGGCAACATGCACCACCATGGGTCTTGAACCTGTGGCGAGACACCCTGTGCTGAACATCACAATCAACATGGCTGACATTTAACCCATTCAATCCGGGAACGCATCTGCGTCACTTTAGATTTCTTTGGCTTTTCGAAAATTGCAAATACACAAGCTCATAGTGCGGCACATGAGCTTGTAGATCTTCTATTTTTAGAAAAAAAAAACATGAAAATGTGTGAAAATCTTTGAATATATACATTTTTAACTCAGATCTTTGCTTCTTTGTCCCTGGACAAAATATTTTGAGATGGGGGTCCGCGGAAAATCATTGAAATTAAAAAAGTAAAAAAAAAAAAAACTGTTAGGATTTAGAAGACATTTGTAGAATCCCCAGAAGGTAAGATTTGAGTTACAAATGCTCACTTGAAAAAATATTTATCTCTGCTGTCCGGCAGAACTCCAAATTTTTAAGGAAAAAATAAAAGAAAGTGGAGTTAGGAGGTTTTGTTCATCATTGATAAGAACAGCTGAATGGACCTCCAAGCTCACAATGAGGTTGGAGGTCAAAAGGGGGTGGAGCCTGGAGTCAGCAAAACCAGCTAACTCCACCCCCCCTTTGGTGGAAAGTTTGAGGATCCAATGGAGTTGGCTGGTTTTGTCAGAAGCGCTTTTTAATACTTTTCATTGGTTCAATGTTTTTTTTTACCAACACACAGACAAAAAGGGTGTTCAATAGCCCTGATTTTTGGGAAAAAAATACAAAAGCGTCAAAATGGAGTTAGCTGGTTCCTGCCGGACAGCAACGAAAGATTTGCTAAATCTTTCAGGATAAAAAAAATAAACAGCAGATCTACAAGCTTGTAGCGCATCACTTGGTGCTGCGCTATGAGCTTGTATATCTGCTATTTATTTTGAATAGCCCAAAGTATAAAATAATGCTTATAGCTAAAAATCTAAAATGACACAGAATGTGTTCCCGGATTGAATGGGTTAAGGAGGATAACGGGGAAACACTGGGCCATTATCTCAGCGCAAAGTTAGCCATGTTAGCTTAGACACGTTTCTGTTTTTTGTCACCACGGAACATCTGTGAGGGAGATCTAGGGTGTTTTATTGGCACTGACTGCAACGGGGCAGCTTAGCGATGCAGATACAGAGCCCTTCTGATGAGTGGAACGGCAAAGCACAGTGATGTTAAGTGATCTGATGTAGTCTGACTGGACCTCATGTCCGCTTGGAGAGAGATTGAAGGTTTTGGGCAGCAGAAATGAGACATCATGGCATTTTGCACATCTCTGTACTAAGGGGGGCGGCCGTATAGCTGGGTGGATAGAGGCCGTCTGAGAATCGGAAGGTCGTCAGTTCAACTACCGTATTTTCCGCACTATAAGGCGCATCTAAGTATAAGGCGCACCTTCAATAAATGTATTATTTTCATATATAGGGCGCACCGCATTATAAGGCGCATCCGCACTATAAGGCGCACTGACGGTGCGGCTTATAGTGCGGAAACCAAGGGAACCAATATTGATACATATATAAGGCGCATCGGATTATAAGGCGCATCCGCACTATAAGGCGCACTGACGGTGCGCCTTATAGTGCGGAAAATACGGTACTCACTTTAATAGTGAAAATAGCAGATCAACAAGCTCACAACGCGTCACATCGCTGCGCGTCGTGAGCTTGTAGATCAGCTATTTTCACTTTTTTGTATGCCACCATTGCGCAACAAAGTCTAATATAGGACAGAGGTAGCGTGTGCCATACTAGCCCTGACAAAAAAAGGATAGCCATTTTGTATTTTAAAACAAAATGTAGATGCCAGAGAGTTAATCAAACTAACCGATTTAGTCGATTATAAAATAAATCTATTTGAATATTTACTTGTCGATTTGTTAATATGTAGAAATAAAGAAAATTACCAAAAATATAACCGACATGAGCAAGATTAAGTCGGTTATATTCGTTCTTCTATATATTGGTTTCGATACATATTGGGTTAATAGCCCAGCCCGTTGAAGTGTCCCTGTGCAAAACACTTAACCCCTAACAGCTCCCCCATGTGCACTCATCTAAGCCATCTGAGCAGCCATATATCTGCTGGGTGAAGATGTAAATGCTTCCCTCTCCCTATGGACCAGAAACACTCCCCTTTCCCTTTCCCTACGAACACGTGACCGACTAAGAGACATCTGACAGCAGACAACGCAGTGGTGGAAAAAGTACTCAACTGTTTTACTTAAGTAAAAGTATCAATACTGCAGCATAGAAGTACTCTGTTACAAGTAAAAGTCCGGAATTCAAAATTTACTTGAGTAAAAGTACAAAAGTATTGGTATCAAAATGTACTTAAAGTACCAAAAGTAAAAGTACTAAAATGTTTGAAAATAGCAGATCTACAAGCTCACAACGCGTCGCATCGCGACGCGTTGTGAGCTTGTAGATCGGCTATTTTCAAATAGCCTAGATATAAAATAGGGCTAAAGTGGTTAATGTATGTTTTATAACGTAGTAATTTATATCTGCAAAGTAACTAGTAACTGAAGTTTTCAAATAATTGTAGTGGAGTAAAAGTACAATATTTGGATCCAAGATGTAGTGGAGTAGAAGTAAAAGTATTGGAAATTGGAAATACTCAATTAAAGTACAAATACCTCAAAATTGTACTTAAGTACAGTACTTAAGTAAATGTACTCAGTTACCTTCCACCGCTGACAACAAGCAGACAACAAGATAAGACTAGCGGACAATTAAAGGCCTTTTTGCCTCAAGCGGGCCGCTGGTCTTTTAAATGGCATTTGGAATCAGACTCACACCTTTCTACCTTTCATTGAGCACACAACTAAGGCTGCAGCAGTTAATTGATGTAATCGACTATAAAATATTGTCACACAGCCTTCTCCTAACGTCAGAGTAGACACACACACACACACACACACACACACACACACATGGCCCGCACAAACACACCTTCAAATCACACACTGACCCATCACTCATGGACACTGCCAGGCCTTGGATGGACACTGCCAGGCCCTGGATGGACACTGCCAGGCCCTGGATGGACACTGCCAGGCCCTGGATGGACACTGCCAGGCCTTGGATGGACACTGCCAGGCCCTGGATGGACACTGCCAGGCCCTGGATGGACACTGCCAGGCCCTGGATGGACACTGCCAGGCCCTGGATGGACACTGCCAGGCCCTGGATGGTCATTTGTAAAGATTTGAGAAAACAACGTTGCTAAGCTGCCTGCTATGGGGGGAGTGGGTGGGGGGTGTAGTACAGATCTTCTTGCGTCATCATCATAGCACACTGTCAAATCATTTGTATTTCGTACACTCCCAGAGTTAAATGAACACTCCGGATTTTACTGTGTATGCCTTATGTAATAACCTGTGTGTGTGTGTGTGTGTGTGTGTGTGTGTGTGTGTGTGTGTGTGTGTGTGTGTGTGTGTGTGTGTGTGTGTGTGTGTGTGTGTGTGTGTGTGTGTGTGTGTGTGTGTGTACACGCGCGCGCGACTGCGTGCGTGCGTTCCCGAAATACCACTCCCCCCACAACCACACTCCACACGTCTACACAGCCCTCACCCCATTTACCCATTTTGCACTAATTGAGGGATCTTTTTTCGGAAGCGGTTATTGCGCGCATTTAATTATTTATTTTGACGGGAAGCAATCTGGCGGCGAGCAAAGTGCGTGTGTGAGCGCGCGCGTGTGTGTGTGTGAATGTGTGTGCGGTGCGAATGAGACACTCAAAGCAAGGTTAGGACAGTGTAGCGCTTTTTGTATTAATAGTCTTAAACGCGACAGGGCTGGGGCGCTCCAGTGGCTGACAGGACGTCCCCGCAGGTTCAATTCCCCCTCTCTCTCCCCACAAGTCCCGTCTTCTTTCTACTATATCTAAACCAGTGGTTCTCAAACTCTTTCATGTCAAGGACCCCCAAATCCATATGTGTTTGGCCACGGACCCCTATCTGAAATTATTGTATCATGCCTGGGACCCACAGAGAATATTTGTGTAGTAAATTAACATATTTGAATTATCCAAACTTTTCACAATTCTTCCAAGATATTTTCAGAATTATTCACACAATAGCATTATCTGAAAGCTCACAACGCGTCTCACAACGTCTTGTGAGCTTATAGATCTGCTATTTTCGAATATCTTAAGTATACAATAAGGTTAAAGTGGTTAAACTGTTCCTCATTTTCCTGGGGACCCCCTGGAACCCTCTCAAGGAGAGCCACTTATCTACATAAAGGGGGGGAAAAATAAGACACGGCCACTGTACTGTAGGTCTGTCAGGCTTTGCATGTATGAACTTTCCTGTGTATTGTTGTGCGTTTACTCTGTGTGTGTGCGTGTGTGTGTGTGTGTGTGTGTGTGTGTGTGTGTGTGTGTGTGTGTGTGTGTGTGTGTGTGTGTGTGTGTGTGTGTGGCTTTCTGAGTGCAGTGGGAGTGCACTAATGGACGCACACTTGAGCTGAAGTGTGCAGAGTAGCTGAAGTGCAGCCAAGTCTGGTTTCCAGTCCTGCTTGGAAGCCCTAATCCACTCTCTCACTGTCCTGCTTTCTCTCTCTCTCTCTCTCTCTCTCTCTCTCTCTCTCTCTCTCTCTCTCTCTCTCTCTCTCTCTCTCTATTTCGCTCTCCATTTTCCTCGCTCTTCCCCTCCTTATCTTTCCGTCAACCCCTCTCTATCAATTTAATATCTCTCCTCCCTGTCCACCATTAATTCATTGCCCCCCCAGTCTACCCACTGTCTATATTAAATCTCTCTTTTTGCTCTTTTTTTTCCCAGAAAGAACACTGACCACCCACTGTCCCTTTTTCCTCTTACTGACACTCCCCCCCCCCCCCCCCCCTCTTACCGCCACCCGCTGTGCGACGGACAGAACGGCGGTGAGAGAGGAACGACATGCAGCCAGTCTATCTTGACCTTTCGTCAGGCTGTCAGCGCCTCAGGCGCCTTGAGTGAGACATTAAAGAGAATGACCAAGCGTTATCAGAGAGCACACGGCATAAATAGGCAGATAATAGCAGTAAGTATAGCCGATCACAATTTGCAGATCGGCTATTTACGGCCTTGTCGTACGAGAAAGTGTAAATCAGGCTTTTGGCAGAGGAGATGCATGCACACGCCGTACGTATATAGGCTTTTTCGTGAAGGACAGTGAGTTGTAACACAGACCTCTTGACCCCTCACCCACTAACTGATTGATTGATTGATTGAATACTTTATTGGCAGTTTGCAAAGAAAAAGCACAGGAAAGTACCATTCAATACAAAGGTCCGCTAAGAGGATTTTAAACCCAAGAAAGCCTATATGGCTTGTTTCCATTGGGGTCCTTTGTACTCAATTCATCATCTGACGGGCACAGGTTCGCCAAGCCCTCATCAGTTTAGGACAATTTCAAGGACCCCCAGCTTGGACCCCAAAAAGGACCCTTACGGGTCCGTTTGGTTCCATTTGTACACTCTCAGAGTTACAGACCTGCAAGGGTCCATTTGGTTCCTATATGAATCATTTACTGTAGCTGGAGACCCCCTGGAACCCCCTCAAGGACCCCTGGGGGTCCCCAGACCACACTTTGAGAACCTCTGGTTTAGTCGAAGAAGAAGAAAAACGGAGAAGACCAGTGCTGCCTCTGTACTGTCTCCAGATTTATCTCCTTGTGTGCGCGCGCGCGTGTGCGTGTGCGTGTGCGTGTGCGTGCGCGTGTGTGTGTGTGTGTGTGTGCGTGTGTGTGTGTGCGTGTGTGTGTGGCTTCCCTGGCCTTCGCTGCCTGCGACTGCCAGGTCCTGTTGACAATCGATGCGTCATGGCCGACGACCCACCGCTGGCACCGTGGTGAGCCTAGCAGACGATGATGCATCAGCCATGGCGCGGAGCAGAGCGACGGCTCCGAGAGGGCCAGATGTTGGACCAGACGACACACGTACAGCTGGCCTTCCACTGACAGATTCACTTCTCTGTCTCTGTCTCTTTAAAATCTCTCTCTCTCTCTCTCTCTCTCTCTCTCTCTCCCCCCCTCTCTGCGGCACGTGTGTGTGCCTAATGCACGTGCGTGTGCGTGCACGTGTCTGTGCGTGCGCGTGCATGTGTGTGTGGCCATCAGTCTACTCCAGTCAATCAATGAGCAGAGACAATTCCCCGAGTGACATTTACAGAGAATAAAGGGAGCCATTTATCACTTTAGTTTTGGGATAATAAAAGAACGACTGAATGAGCCACAGCGAGTGAGAGGGAGAGAGGGAGGGAGAGAGAGAGAGATAGAGAGAGATAGAGAGAGAGAGAGAGGGGAGATGAAAAGGGGATTTCAAAAGCACATGAAAGGAGCAGGAGAAATGAGTGAGGGAAGAGATAAATGAGTGATAAAAGGCTACTTTGTGGAGAGGACTGAGAGTGTGAAATAGAACAAGTGAGGAGAGGAGGGAAAGGCAGGGGAGTGACTGACAGTGTGTGAGACAGAGAGAGAAAGAGAGAGAGAGAGGGAGAGAGAGAGAGAGAGAGAGAGAGAGAGAGAGAGAGAGAGAGAGAGAGAGAGAGAGAGAGAGAGAGAGAGAGAGAGAGAGGGGGGGGGGGATGAGAGAGAAGGCTAGAAAGAAAAAAGCCTGGGGTGCAGACAAGGGGAAAAAAAGACAGAAAGACAGAGAGGGGATAGAAAAAGGCTCTCGGCGCCGGGAGTAAACAAGGGAGAGAGAGAGAGACAGAGACAGAGAGAGAGAGAGAGAGCGAGAGAGAGAGAGAGAGAGAGAGAGAGAGAGAGAGAGAGAGAGACAGTGAGTGAGAGAGAGAGATAGAGAGAGAGATGGAGGAGAAAAAAAGGCAGCAGCAAGGCTCCACCAGAGACAGCGAGAGAAAAACAGAAGGTGGGGGTGGAGGGGGGGAGCAGGTTGGTGGACGACAGTGAGAGACACAGAGAGAGCGAGGCAGGCGTGCCAGGTTCACTCAGGGCTACTCTCTCCTCTCAGACTCCAGAGTGGAGGCCTCACACGGTCAGAATACTAAACACCCACGGCCGCGTGGCCTGACCCACATTCACGCCACCGACATACAAATGCAGTTTGGGGGGGCCAAGCGAGCGCGCCGTCCGCGTCGCCGCCGCCCACCACCACGAACGGGGAGTTTAAGGCCCAGCTGGTCTCGGTATACAGAGTCACCTCACCATAACCCCACTACAACCCCATCGCCCCCCCCATGTTGCCCCCCCCCCTCCCCCCGCCCACAGCCACAGTTCTGTATAACTCCCCCAGCCTGAAGACATATGCTTGGATCTCACAAGGATTTGTTCACACGTGGGTCATCCGCCGCTTGTAAAACATATACCGTACGGACACTGCGATCTGTAGGTATGTATACTATATGCACGGATGATTACTCACCTAAGTACTGTGACACGCCCACCCCCCCCCCCCACACACACACACACACACACACACACACACACACTGAAATAGCCAATCAAGCTTTGTGAGCCACGTCGTGGGCTTGTACAAATGTGCAGTGGTGGGAAAAGTACTCACATTTTCTACTTAAGTAAAAGTATCAATACTGTCTGCAATGTAGAAATACTCTGTTACAAATAAAAGGCCCGTGTTCAAAATGTTACTCGAGTAAAAGTACAAAAGTATTGGCATCAAAATATGCTTAAAGTACCAAAAGTAAAAGTACTAAAATGTTTGAAAATAGCAGATCTACAAGCTCGCGACGCGTTGTGAGCTTGTAGATCTGCTATTTTCAAATAGCCTATGTATAAAACAAGGCTAAAGTGGTTAATGTATGTTTTATAATATAATAATTTATATCCGCAAAGTAAATAGTAACTACAGTTTTCAAATAATTGTAGTGGAGTATAAGTGCAATATTTGTAGTGAAGTAGAAGTAAAAGTATTGAACATTGGAATTACAGCCTTAAAGTAAAAGCACCTCAAAATTGCACTTAAGTACAGTACTTGAGTAAATGTACTTAGTTACTTTACACCCCTGACAAATGTGACACCATCGTACGACCAAGTATACCGTAAACCAGGCACCGTCCATCCTCCCACACGCAGTGAGAGAAGGCACAACAGGAGGAGGTGGGTTTCTACCTTTTTCGGCTCGGTAGGTGGGTGCTGCTTCACCTCCAGACCGGGCCGCTAGCCTGACGTGACCTCCGGAGGCGCCATCCATCAGCCTGTGGGCGGGCGACCCGGTTCAGGTGGCTAATGCCACCGGGCATTAGCATAACAAGCACCCCCTCTCGAGCATAACTCACCCTCTCTTTTCCGCTGTCCTCTTCTCTCCTTCTCTTTCATCCACACTCTCTCTCACCGCCCTCCGCCCC
The DNA here is from genome assembly GCF_963280865.1 of Gymnoscopelus braueri. Taxonomy (NCBI): domain Eukaryota; kingdom Metazoa; phylum Chordata; class Actinopteri; order Myctophiformes; family Myctophidae; genus Gymnoscopelus; species Gymnoscopelus braueri. Next base: position 24,078,450 of record NC_137605.1, read on the forward strand.
CTTGCATTTCCCTGCTCCCTCTCTCTGTCTCTATGCAGCCATTCCCATCAGTCAACAATAACTACGTTCCCACTGTGTGGATGCAGCTCTGATCTGGTGTGTCCGGACCCCCGTCCCCTCCACTGACCCCGCGTGGGCCCAGGGGCGGCACAGCGAGCTGGATGGGGGATCTCAGGTAAACTGATAGACAGACCTTGCACGCACGCACACTCCCTCTCTCCCTCTCTCCCTCCCTCCCTCTCTCTCTCTCTCTTCCTCTCTCTCTCTCTCTCTCTCTCTCTCTCTCTCTCTCTCTGCCTTCCCTCCTCCAACCTCAATCCTTTTTGGCTCCTGACAGGACGTGTGATGGACAGGGCCAGAGAGCGAGCGTGAGGCGTGGCACGCGGCTGCCAGAAATGCTCCAGAGACGAAGCATTGTGAAATACGCCGTTTAGCCCGGCATACATCATCCACACGCACACACGCACACCCACCCCATTCTCAGGGACACATACACTGGAATATACTTGCACAAAACACACACACACACACACACACACACACACACACACACACGCTACAATCCCCAGTTCTCAGGGACATACACACACACACGGACAGAAACACACACATGCACACACACACAGGGGAGTACGTATATGCGCCCATGCAGGCATGCACACATAACACACACACAAACACACAGGCACATACAATGGAACATATGCAAAAACAAACACGTGCACACACACAAAAATACACTTACAAATACACTCAGAGAACAATACATGCATATGCGCGCACACACGCTTGTGCACAGAGACACACACACACACACACACACACACACACACACAGAGAGACGGGCATAGCCATCAATCCCCTGCATACAGGAAGAGATATCCGACGAGGAGAAAAATTGAATTAGGAAATATGGCCACCATGATTTGTGGGAAGGGAGGTATTTTTTTTTCTTCTGTGGGCCAGGGAGAAATACGACTTTGCGTGCACTCCATCTTGGCACGAGCAAAGAGGGAGAAGCGTCTGGCATTGTTTATCTAAAAACACACCCTCCCACGTAACAATGGCTGGGTTTGAAATATTCATATACATGTATGACAAGATCAGGCCCATTATGTGACACTCTCTGTGGGGCTTCAGCGGAGCCATGGGGAATGACAAAGGATTCAATGGAGACCCATCAGTCAACGTAAATTATGAAGACAAGATACATTACATAAGCCTATAGATGGGCATAAAGAGGAGTATTATGACAGTGCCGATATCAATCACGTCGCGCGGCGCCTTCCGTAGTGTCATTTCTATGATAATACGCTACGAGCTATTCCGAGGATACAAGACCATTATAATATGTCACCGGGCCTATAACCAAGCAAAGCACATTAGACAATACACAGTATATATCATAGCACATGATATGGCGCTAATCTTTTAGATGGATCTTCAGGGTTACAAATGGTCCTGGCGCGGTCCACACTTGCAGTGACGTTTAGCTGTGCGTGCATTTGCGCCGCACAACGGACACACAACATATTTAAAGGGTGTTGAAACCCCCACTTTCATTTCCCCCCCCAGGCCCACACCCTGCCGATTTAAAAGGGAGGGGGAGCGGGTGGAGTGACTATCACTATAAATGATTATGTAGAGTTCGTAGTATTAAACATATCCAGTGACGTTCATTCAGCTACTTTCGTTTTTTCATTCCCATAAAAGAAAGAGAATTGCAATTTATCACCTGAAACATCGGCAGTTCAAAAGACACACTTATTTGCTTAAGTAATGTTCAGCCTTATTGCCTACTATTTCAAACAACACCCTGCAGCAGATAATGCCTCACAACACACAATGTGTTTCAGTGTTTCTGACCGCTTTAACCACTTAAAACCCTATTGACTGGAGCACCCCAGGGGTCTATGCTAGGCACCCTACTTTCTTTTCCATCTACACCAAATCTCTTCGCTGGAAATAGTCACTCTACAAGCTTACGGCCGCCTTATGAGCTTGTAAATCGTCTATTCTCGCCAAATGTTTGCCTATTTACGACATGCCCAGAATATGAATACTGTTAGGGTTCATGTGGTTAAGCTGGAATGCAATGTAGAAAAAGAACACAATAGCACGTTCCGCAATGAGAACAACAACGGCTGAACAGTACATTTGGCCTCCATCGAATCAGGAATATATGAGGCGCATCTTTAAGTACAAACGAAAATAGCGTGCTGATGGCGTGCCGTGGCTGTTAAGGTAATACACTAATGCGGGGAGGCGAGGCTAGCCTGGGGCAGTCCTCTCACTGTGGCATAGGGTGAGTATGGGAGACAAAGCAGAACACAGTGGAGCGACTCTCCCTGTGGTAGGAGAGGGAGGGAGAAGGAAGAGAGAGAAAGAGAGCACGAGAGCAAGGGTGCAACAATTCAATTATAAAACAATATCGATGAATAATTTACTAAAATAATCCATTTATAGTCGCTCCATATTTTGGGCATGTCACTATGGGCTAAACGTTTTATTTTATTTATTTTTTTGCACAACGCCATTGTGCGATAAAGCATTAAATAGCGCTTAAGTGGTTGATCGATCCGTTGATGTATACGCGTTTAATATGAAAAAAACACGCATCTCAATTATTCGATTCATCGAAAAACTAATCGATAGAATAATCACAGAGAAATTAATCGATCGTTGCAGCCCCTAAACGAGAGGAAACGACAGAAGAGAGGGGAGAGAAAGAAAGAAAGAGATGGGGAGAGAGATGGAGAGAGAGAGAGTGGGAGAGACAGTGAGAGGAGGATGAGAGGATAGGAGAGAGAGAGAGAGAGGCGACCCAGCATGACTACTGCCTGCCTGAGTGGAGCAGGCTGCCTGCAATTAAGGTGGAATCAGGGAGAAATCTGCGCTGCCTTGATAATGAGCCTCGTCTGAATTATTAACGAGAGCTGTTCCCCCAGGACCCCAGCTCCCGCTGAGCCCATCAGCCCCCCCCCCCCCTCCCCCCAACACACACACACAGGCACGGACAAACTCACGCACATACATATATGCACACACAAATACCCACCCCACACACACACTCACACCGATAGACACGCACACACATAAGCGGGGCAGATACTGTTGTACTTATGTCTCCATTGACAGATACACACAGAATGGGCGACACACACAGAATTCATATACTTGTGCATGCATGACACGCATGCGCACGCACACGCACACACACACACACACACACACACACACACACACACACACACACACACACACACACGTTATGACAAACATGCAGATGCAGACAAGCATGTGTGTGCACTGCATGCACAGAGGTGGACCATTTTAACCCCCTGAAAGCTCACTTATTTAATTTAGACACCTACTGCAAGTGAATCCAGCAAAACCTTTTACACACAAGTGGACGTTTGACTGTGCCAACACAGAATAGCACTTCATCCGCTGTCATAATAGAGCAGACTCCGACAGGCTTTTCATACATATCAAAATAGACTTCTTTAGCGTATAGTGCTTGAATGAATTCATCACCAATGTCAAACATCTTGCTCTTCGAGAGAGATATCTCTTAAAGGGTAAAGCGCCTCCATTCGACCTATTACTCCGTGTAACACCACAGGGCTGCTGCTTAAAACACAATAAAAACGTTGGTAGAGGTTCAGGTTGTATCCTTGCCCTGGTGTAACTCTTAAGTATTGGGGAGATATCTTCAATGGCTGCTTCCTAGATTGAAAATGGATTATCCAAACCAATATTTGGTTATGTTGTTACATCATGGCAAGGTAATTACACAACCCCAGACCTCCACCAAAGTTTAATTGTGCTGAAGGAACATGTGTAAATCAGCAGTTCCCAACCTTTTTTTGGATGAGGGCCCGTTTGAAAATCTCGAAAAGCGGTCGCGCAACTTCACGGCCCATCCGTCTGACCACTTAACAAGGAGGTTAAGAGGTCAGATGGGAGGGGAGTGCATTTACAGAGCATGTTTATTTTAATGATCAATCAATTGTGTTCCGGCTTGAATCAATGCAACCAACGAAGAATACTTCAAGTTCCTATTTATTGGTACATGCATCACAATGAAAACAAATTTTCCAAGGTCTTAAAGAAAAAATACCATGACATTTTTAAACATTATTTTTTTTATATATTAATGTTTCCAATACAATCTTTGTGTTTTGCCAAGTATTTGGGGGCCCGCTTGCAATATCCTCACGGCCCACCAGTGGGCCCCGGCCCACAGGTTGGGGAACCACTGTTCTAAATGGGTCCAAACGTATTTCCTGTTGCAGTGTTTGTGAATATCAGTAGTTGACAAGAAATAAACTTGGACCCAAGCTGTTCCCTAGCAACGCAATTCCACTGACAAGGTCTATTATGAAGACGTTAAAAAGCATCGTCCTTCTGAGACGTCAGCCATTTATCGGTCCACTGGTCATTTGTTACATATTACCCCGTCTTACACACACAATACACCAAATGAAAATTTCCCTGGCGGAGATGAAAGCTATTATTTCGAGGGGTTTGTACGTTTGTGGAATAATCACTGTTAACTCAGCATAACCTCCCATTCATTCCAAGGAGCATTCATTTCTACTGCAATCCAATTCATTTAACAAAACTTCAAAACAAGGCCTTGTTGTGAATGAGGTAAGTAGTGAATCCAAAAGCCTGTTATTAGACGGAAGAAAGTACTCCAAGTCACGGGGGTGAACCACATCCTAGTTTTTATTGGTGTTGATATGGCATCACCGGAGGCCAGCTGAGAGGGGGGACTCTGGGAATCCAAATGGCGCTTTATTGGAATGAGGGCATTGTGCGTGTATGTCAGTAACTCACTGCGTTCAACAGCGCTCCCTAAGATAGACTCCTACAAAGGAAGACCCCTCTCTGTCCCCCTTCTTCTTTACCCTCCCATGTGTTTGGTAAATGGTTTCCTGGGAAATAAACAAAGATGTGTTCAGAGGATCTGGCACTAGTGTAACGCTGGAACCCTCCCCCGTCGCATTCTCCCCGACGCAAAACTCATAAAACCCCAGGGGAAAAACCCCAAAAGTTTAGTCCTCAGCTCCTCACAGCTGTTAAAAAAAAAGGGTGTCGCCGAAAATCCATGGGCACTTCCTAAACGATGCCACGCCTCCCCGGAGAGCCAATCCTCAAGAAAGTCAGGTTGCAAAATCAAATCGGACGAGCAAAAAACAGAGCACAATAGACAGTAACTTTTGCCCAAAGTAGTGCCCCCTCCTCTCCCAAAAATGGCTCACCCCACCCGAGAACAGAGTGTTCCTCCATGGGTGGTTTGTGGAGGCATGGTGGAGTGTGCGCACGCAAGTTTGTGTGTGTGTGTGCGTGTGTGCATGTGTATGTGTATGTGTATGTGTATGTGTATGTGTATGTGTGTGTGTGTGTGTGTGTGTGTGTGTGTGTGTGTGTGTGTGTGTGTGTGTGTGTGTGTGTGTGTGTGTGTGTGTGGTGTCTGTCTGACTCGAGTGAGTGAGCCAGAGGGAATACTGGAAACTGTCACCCTAATTTTAGTGACAGTGCAATGCTAAAAGAATGAGAATTTCACTCCGCTGTGCCTCTTCAGTTTTTTTCTTTTTCTTTTCTCCTTTTTTTTTTCTTTTAGGAAAAACAGCAGAAGACTACTCAATATTCTGAGAAATGTCACCAAACGGCAGAAAAAGCCAGAGTCATGGGGTAATTGGCTTGGTAAGAGATGTTTCAACTGGCTCAACTGCAGTTAATCTGAAACGTAACATTCAAATCAGTTCGAATCCCGGTCAAATTGTTGACTTGACATTCTCATCCACTGGTGTTTGGCTCCTCAGAGACCGAGCAGCGGAGAGGAGTCGAGGTGGTGGGGGTGGTGGGGTGGGTTAATGTTGGGGGGGGGATCCTGTATTGTTATCCTATTATCTTCCAGATAATGGGAGATATGAGATTTCTTTGGAGATAAGGAGAGGCGTGCTGCTTAAGGCAAGTCTAGATCACTGGCAGGAGACTCTCTGCTCAAGCTCAAAATCCCGCCGCCACGGCTCCCTCGAGAAAGGCTCTTCACCTCAATTGGCCCTCGCGCCAAGAAACCACGAGACAGAAAGAATGCATAGAATGCAATGCAAACGTATGGGCTGACAGGCACGGAGGAGAGAGACGGGGCTGAGAGGAGAACAGAGCGAGAAAATAGATGAGAGATAGTGCGGTTGTCTGCGAGATGGAGTGATAAGAGTCAGCCGAAGTCATATCAAAGCCCAAATTATATTGTTTTTCACATTACCGTCTCCTGATCGCTGTCTACCCGTATTTGAATGCGCGCCCATGCTTTGGGGTAATTTGCATGTGCATTAATCATTTTCCTGAGAAATGAACTGCCATGGCTGCCTGAAGGCTGCCGTGGGAGAGGCGGCGACAAAACAGGCTTTCTTGGCACCGGAAACCCGGCTCAACCTGAATATACAGTATGCCGCCTGAACCTAACCTGCCTCCGCAGCCAAGTGGCGATGTACAGGCTGATTTACACTTGGCTATGCGCCGTGTCTTGCACCGAAAATAGCAGATCTACAAGCTCACAACGCGTTGCATCGCGCCACATTGTAGAGCTTGTAGATCTGCTGTTTTCGGTGCGTGACACGGCGCACGACCAAGTATAAATCGGGCGTTAGGTGCTCATAATCAGCCGCCATAAATCTGCCCGGCGCCCATCATATGCTTTCATTTTGGGAATATCTGTGTGTGTGTGTGTGTGTGTGTGTGTGTGTGTGTGTTTGTGTGTGTGTGTGTGTGTGTGTGTGTGTGTGTGTGTGTGTGTGTGTGTGTGTGTGTGTGTGTGTGTGTGTGTGTGTGTGTGTGTGTGTGTGTCGGTGCGTCTGTCTCTATCTCTCAAATTACTTGGCTTCCTCGAGCCAAGAGTGAGGATAAAATATGAATCAGCTGAAGTCTAGGATAGTTTCCAGCTCCCTAGATCCACAGTTCCACACCCACCCACTGTCAGGCAACACACAAGCGTGCGTGTGCGCACACACACATGCATGTGCGCACACACCCAAATGCACAAACAGATACCAACACACACACGCATACAAATTCTACACACGCACAAGCACGTATAGACAGACACACGAGCGCATTCCTACGCGCGCTTAAAGTTTCAAGTCTCTCTCCCGCTCGGTGCTAAGCTTCTGTCAAACACTCTCTCCGCCATGCATTTGACATCCGTATCCCTCGTATTTGCCAAGTGTCTCTCTCCTCTGCAGCTGCTGGGGCCCGTGCATACTGACAGCATTATGAGACTCTGTCTGTCTCTTTACCTATAAATCAATTAGATGAAGTGATAGGATCCAGCCCCGGCTATAAAGTCTACTGACTGTGGAGACAGGGGTTATGTTCCTTTGCAGAAGATAAGACTATAAACCTAGACCTAGCACTGAAACATATCCTGTCTCCTTCTCCTCCCTTTCCCACTTTACTCACACACACCTCCTTCCCGCTGTCTCTCTAGTCTTTTAAGCGTCTGTCTTGGTCATAGCCCTCTCTTTCTCCTTTTTGAACTCTTCCTATCGCTCCGATTTTGGCTCCGAGTTCTGTCAACAAGACAGGAACCCTCCTGACCTTTTGGCCTGCTCGCCCCGCGCAGAGCACAACCTAAAGACACATTATAAATAACGGCCCAGTCACTTTGGATTAGAATCATCTGGCCGACTCACTGGCACTCGTGTGGACCTGCCTGCCACACAATCCCCTGGCGTCTGACCGCCCCGAGCCCTGACAGAGGCACAGCACAGAGACACACAGATATACTTGCAATGTGTGAAATGCACACAGACGCACGCTGAAACACCACAGTATACCTGACATCAGGAAAAAACACACACACACATGGCCACCAGATCGCTTTCACACTTTCAGGGGTCCGTTAACGCGTTACAGATACATTTGTAATGTTCTCACACACACATGCGCACACGCACGCACGCACACACACACACACACACACACACACACACACACACACACACACACGCCACCAAATCCATCCTATTGATTAATCTCTGGCATTTTTCATGTACGCAAGCCACAACTATCCATGTTGACAGTCGCATAATGCAACAACCCCTGACCCATAACAAAGGCGTTCCCTGAGCGTCCTTGAAGTAAATGAAGTTGCTAGCGCCTACAGGCCATTCCCCAATGCCGAGGCCCCTTAAAACCCCACCATTAGAAGCATTATGGAGTCAAGAGCTAGACTGCGCACCATTCTCTGCAGTGACATGCTGTCAGACCAATCACTGGGCCCAAACCCACACGCCTATAGAAGTAGACAGCCCCTCCTCCTCTGCTAGCCCCCACAAAGATGAGCGCGCGCACGCACACACAGTCACACACACAAACACACACACACACACATGCATAAACACACCACACAACCACTACCCACCCTGTCGCTTTGTTGCAATTGACATGTGCTGCTCCCACGCATGCAGGCCTATACTCTATATTCCTCTCTCTCTCTCTCTCTCTCTCATACACACACAAATATGCAGGTGCCTGCACTCGTGCATGCTGGTACGCTCAAATATAATTGCCTATACATCACACAAACAGGCAAAGCTACCAAATTAATCGCCAACTTAAATTCAAAGATTCTACACATTTATGGTGAAGCGCTGCAGGTTTTTCAGCACACTGGGAAATTCAAATGAACCCCACGAGAAGAGTTTACAAGTAATCTGTGCTTTAAGCAGTAAAATCCTGAGTGTACATTGAACTCTGGGAGAGTACAAATGGACCCTGGGTTTTACAGTGGACTAACTAGTAGTACCGGTAGTACCCTGGACAGACACGCTGTGTCAGAGGGTTCACTGACACGGGACTCCACGCAGACTCCCACTGGTACGGAGGCGATTAATAAGCTATGGCCCAGAATACCGCTGCCTTTCCCAGAAACCTCTGAGTCCAGCAGGTATTTACAGGAGTTTATCTGTGCCATCTAGGGGTACTGACTGTCTAACACTGCAGCCTCAAGCCAAATTCAAATCCCTGGCAACCGGAGGGATGGTGGTTTTAATGTGTTACACCCTATCTGCTTTTAGGGGCAGAATTACTATCCTTAGAAGAGTTGTGTACACACATACGGTACTGTAGTACAGGCCACTTCTAATGAAACCAATCCCTGGCTGGTCCTTTTAGACTTTAGACATCCGTTTGTCTGTCGATTTGTGTGTCCAACCATCCATCCATCTCCCTCTTCGCCTACGTAAACCACCAAATCATACCATCGCATTTCATTTCATTTCATCATCATCAATGTTGTGTCTTTTATGTTTGTTTGTTTTTTTCCCCTTCCCTCCCTCGATGGGGTTAAAAGGAAAAAAAAAGCAGACTTGTTTCATATCAAATGCTTTGCCGGTGCATATTTACATTGATTGGAGATAAAAAGCTGTAGCTGGGTGATGCAAGCCATCTTTTTCCAAACCACAAAGAGCGTCGTCGCCAAATAAAATGCCATTATATAATTGTAAAATTACATATATTCTGTTCTCTGCATCTGGGATTACGGGTGGCTGGCATGCCTGTAAGGACGCAGGGTGTGAACTTGTGGTTAGAGATCAGGCCAGCTGGTGGAACAGAAGTGACCTCGTCCTGCTTGGTTTAAATGCTGACTATGCTGCCCCAGGCTCACCGTACATACACTGCTTCTATTGATTTCTCTTCAAAACAGACAATATTCAAAACCTGTCTGGGATGTTTCATTTATTGCCTCCTTTCATGAAATCATTTGCAAGTTAAATGGTATTATTATCGAGTATCACAAGGGCCATGTCATAATATGCAAAGCAAAAGATACTTGATATTTTTTATCCTGCTCGAAATGTTAGTGAAAGGCCTCGTGAGCCCTTTAGAACAGCTTGTCAGGTCTTTATTTAACTATTCAGATTTTTGCTAATTTTGAGTGGAGCCAGCTGAGTTTACTGTCTGGGTGTACGAGTTTCATGGGGAGGGCGCACGCGTGCATGCACATGTACACACGCACGCACACACGCACACATGCGCACACACACACATGCGCGCACACACACACACACACACACACACACACACACACACACACACACACACACACACACACACACACACACACACACACACACACACACACACACACACACACACACCCCTATGGCAGGTCATTGTCTGAACACACATACACTTGCTGTATAGGCACTTCCTGATTGGAAGTGTCAACATGGCTTAACATGTGACTTCTAAGTGTATGTTTACATTACTACTCTGTCTCTGACTGAAACCAGGTCAGCCCTGTTACTGCCTGCTTTAAACGACTTACCTAATCCCCTGTCATTACCTGGAACGGGCCCCACGTCTCGCCTGTGGCCTGAAATAGCCTGGACCTCAGGCTTCCACTGTCAAACCGCTAATTTGCAGTTTCATAAATGCAGACTGGGACACTGGCGCTAAAGATAAAGTGGGCCCATGGCTGAGCGGCTAGGTGGAGGTGCTAGTGCGAGTAAGGGGATAATGAAGTTAAGTCTACCTGTAGACACACCTCTGCAAGAGTTAGCTGAAATGGGACTGGCTTACAGACGCAGTCAGGCGCTTTTGATTAAGACAGGGGGGGGGGGCTTGTTCCACTAACTCCAGTCGTGACAGGTTCTGCCTTATGCAACAGGCAATACAACAACAACAACAGGTGCATATTTGGTGAGATTCACAAGTTCCTCTCAGTAAGATGTAAATATAAAATGTATGTGAAGGCTCAGGCTACACAGCCTTCAGTCGTTGAGGACACGTACCACGACCCATGATGTTTTTGACTATGCACAACACTGTTTTCTGGTGACAGTGAGATGAATGCATGCCTTTCAGACAGTTGCCATAGAAGCGACAGACCTGTCAGGTGTAAACCTGACACATGAAGGTTGATTCCCTCTGACAATCAGCCATTCATCTCAGACTGCAGCAGAGATCAAGGCGAGCGCTGCAGCCTCGCTGATTTCCGTCCTGTCCTGAGATGGTCATAATGAAAAGTAATTAGACAAGGGGAGGCGAGGAGAGGCTGATAACCCCGGGCAGATGTCCAGGAGGTTACTCTACAGGCCTCCCTTACATCAGTGATGGCAGTGGAGCGAGGAGAACCCCCTTCTGAATGTGCTACAAATTATGTGGAAAGCTGACCTGCAAATTGACTTACATCATGCTCTGGAGAGATAAGTAGGAATACTGTCTGTGGCTATTTGCATTAAAATGTCACCGTCATATACTGTACAGACAAAGGGTACAATGGAAGCAAGTATGGAAAGAAAACAGCTTGTTTGCTTGTATTTTCATGGTCATTGTCTTTTTGTTTGTTTCTCCAAGTAGGTGCTTGGCCCTTCATAAGCAGTAGAGCTTGCAGCTGGGGACAAGTAAAGCCATGTCACATGCAGCATGTGCCGAGACCCTTTCTGCCACCAATGATCCATTAGAATGACTGACGGCGGTAATGAACTAAGACAAGATAACGCATGGCACCGTTCATGCGTAACCACCGCAGAATCCCATGACACATGTTACAATACGAGGGCTGAGGGAACTGTAATGGGCCCACTGAATATGAATGATACTTGGCATTATCACTGGACACGCTGTGTGTGTGTGTGTGTGATTAATATGTCAAACTCCCGGCCCCGACCGGCTGGTGTGTATAGTGGTCCGGGCGCCTATAGCCTGACAGCGTGTCGCGGGTTCGACTCCCGATCCCGGCGGCCTTTGCTGCGTGTCACTCCCCATAGTATACTACTGTATACTATCAATAAAGGCAGAAAAAGCCAAATAAATATATTTTAAAATATATATATATATATATATATATATATATATATATATATATATATATATATATATATATATATATATCCCTTTTACACTGACTCGGGTGTGTGATTATTATTTTTTTCTTAACGCCTTGCCGTTTGCCTTACCTTCCATCCAGCCGAGCTATTACTGTCGCCCTTATCCTTGAAATAGGGCACGTAACGGACCATCCAGTCGTATATCTGCGAGAGCGTGAGTCTTTTCTCCACGGTGCTCTCTATGGCTCGGGTGATCAGGTCGGCGTAGGACTGGTTGCCCCACGCGTTCCGCCGCGACGACTTGGCTTTGCGCAGCTGCTGCCCGGTGACATCGAGCGCCGCGCCGGCCAAGCACGGGTGCGTCGCCTGGGCGCCCGTGGGAGCCGGCGGGGCGCCGGCCGGGTGCCTCACCTCCCCCGGCGTTCCACCCACTCGTCCCGCCGCTCGGCAGGCGGGGATGTCCTCCTCCGGTTCCACCTTGATGCTGGCCAGTTGAGGGAGACCCCCCCCGCCACCGATGACCCCCTCGTGTCCACCGCCGCCGCCGCCGCCGCCGGGGAAATCCTCCGGACAGGGAGGCATCGGCCAGGTGCACGAGCGAGGCCGACTTTGCGGCTCGAAATCCGAATCGATATCAACCTGATGAGCCTCCAATTCGCCGTCCTCCATCATCAACATTTGGGGGCTTCGGTTGTGATGGGATAACGGATCAATTGAAGAAAATGTTGAGCAATAATCTCCACGATTTCCCCCCGTATTTGTGTTCGATATTATATCACTTCGCGTTGAAATCCAGTCTCGTGATATTAAAGCCTATACTGTCTGATTCAATAAGTAACAATTCAATGTAGGAGCCGGTGGCTGAGACGGAGCATGACTGAAAGCAAGCGAGAGAGAGAGAGAGAGAAAAAAAATCACAGTCGTCTTGCGTGTAAAGATTTTAGTAGTAATAAAATTAACAGCAGCCTTTCGTCCATTTTACCTGGAGTAAAATGTGCGATAATCGCCCAATAATTGGCTGATTATTTGACAGTCTACATCACCTAGAACCAGACAATCCCAAATGCATGCCAGCAGCAGCGCCAGTCTAGAGGCTGCTGCTCAGTCCGTCTAGTATACAGCAACAGATGATCATTCAGATAAGGGGCATATTTTGCTCGCTGTCGTCGATAAATTCCGCCAGAAGACAACGAGCAGCAGACCGGGGGATTCACCGGGGGGGCTGCTGTTGCAAGATCAGGGGGGCATCCAACCCAGCCAGGCGATGATAATATGCGGTGATTACCGTGAATTATTCAATCTTCCATAATAAAGTCTGTGCGGATTAAGCCGTGTGGGCAACATGCGACCCAAACTGTCTGCTCTCTGCGCGTCTAATGAAGACGCATGTGACGAATTACAAATCGATTCCGATTCCAAGTCAGCGATGAGGGAGGGGGAAAAAACAACAGAGTCCAGTATAAGCAATAATAATAGTCCACTTTTCACGTTGATTTAAAAAATAAAGAGAGACTTCTATCACTATTATATCCTATACTCCTCCCGGCCCTCGGCTCGCACACACACACTCGTATGTAGTGTGTCTTTCTTTCTCTCTTTCTCACTCGCACACATGTTCTCATTTGCTTACAACTCGTTTCGTCGATGTGAACGGATGATGACGCGCCGGCTGCTGTAGTGGAGATGCTGCCAATTGGAATGCGCTCATGAAATCAATACTCCTCCAGAACATGATTACAGAGAGAAAGCATCCCTATAGCTCTCTCTTCTTCTTTCCCCCTCTCTGCATCATATTCATTATGAAGCCCAGAGAGAGAGGACGCACACATCCAAATCCTTAATCACAGCGGTGTAAAGTAACTAAGTACATTTACTCAAGTACTGTACTTAATAAGGACAATTTTGAGGTATTTTGACTTTACTGGAGAATTTCAAATTGTCTGTACTTTTACTTCTACTCCACTACATCTCATAGGCAAATATTATACTTTTATTCCACTATAATTATTTGAAAACTTAGTTACTTAGATTTGGATTGTTATTACACAACATACATTACCCACTTCAGCCCTATAGGCTACATTTCGGGAACATATTTTTTAACATTTTATTCATTTGAAAACGCGTGAAATGGGACATCCTGCACAATGAGTACTTTTACTTTTGGTACTTTCAAGTACATTTTGATGCCAATACTTTTGTACTTTTACTCAAGTACATTTTTAATTCCGGACTTTTACTGGTAAACAGAGTATTTCTACATTGCAGTAGTAGCCTATTGATACTTTTTACCCGAGTAAAACATTTGAGTACTTTTCCCACCACTGATTATATAGCCTAGAGAGGAGGATGCATGAATCCAAATCCTTAATCAAAACTCTAATTTCTCCACCATATAATACTACTTATTATTATTACAGCATCCAAATGCCCTCCAGAGACCTCGCTGGTATAGCTTCACCTCTGCTCTGCACACAACTCCTATATGCTAATTTTCTATTGCGATTAAACAGATTTAGCTCAGATCATGAGAGATTAGGTGACCCCAGATTTTAATCCAGGAGGAGGAGACTGCGGTCACGCTGGCCGCACTTCAGAGAGAGACAGTCGCACTAGCCGCGCTTCAAAAATTGCTGCGCAACTACGTGGCCTTTTACGGTTAGGCGAACTGATGGTGCGTTCAATGAAATCGTAAATCCCATCCACTTCAATATATACATGTGAAAATGTAATAAAACTATCTAAAAACATTATTTGTGTCTAATGTTCTCGTCTGTGATTATTACCAAAATGTTTTACTGCAAAAATTATTAATAATAAAATATTGAAATATTACAGTTCAATGTAGTTATTGGGAAAATCTTTTAAAAAAATCTAAAAACAGAGTTCTCAAACAGCAACTAAATGTTATTTTGCCAATGTGTGTCCTTTACAATATGTGATTATTACCAATATATTTTATGGTACCGATTATTAATAATAAATTATTGAGATATTACAGAATCCCATCCATTTACATGTAATCTTTCGAAAAATCATTAAAAATTCAAAAAACATAGTTATAATCCAACAACTATATATTAATGTGCCCAAGTGTCTCCTGCACACCAGGGATGATTATCAATATGTTTTACAGCAGCAATTATTAATAATAAATTATTGAAATATTACAGAATCCCATACATTTCAATGTTTTTTTTTCAAAAAATCATAAAAAATTCAAAAAACATAGTTATAACCCAAGGACTAAATAGTAATGTGCCCCGTGGTCTACTGCACACCAGGGAAGATTATCAATATGTTTCACAGCAGCAAGTATTAATAATAAATTATTGAAATATTACAGAATCCCATCCATTTCAATGTTATCTTTCAAAAAATCATAAAAAATTCAAAAAACATAGTTATCACCCAAGGTCAAAATAGTATTATTTCCCATGGTCTCCTGCACACCAGGGATGATTATCAATATGTTTTACAGCAGCAATTATTAATAATAAATTATTGAAATATTACAGAATCCCATCCATTTCAATGTTATCTTTCAAAAAATCATAAAAAATTCAAAAAACATAGTTATCACCCAAGGTCAAAATAGTATTATTTCCCATGGTCTCCAGCACACCAGGGATGATTATCAATATGTTTCACAGCAGCAATTATTAATAATAAATTATTGAAATATTACAGAATCCCATCCATTTCAATGTTATCTTTCAAAAAATCATAAAAAATTCAAAAAACATAGTTATCACCCAAGGTCAAAATAGTATTATTTCCCATGGTCTCCAGCACACCAGGGATGATTATCAATATGTTTTACAGCAGCAATTATTAATAATAAATTATTGAAATATTATAGAATCCCATCCATTTCAATGTTATCTTTCAAAAAATCATAAAAAAATCAAAAGACATAGTTATCACCCAAGGACTAAATAGTATTATTTCCCATGGTCTCCTGCACACCAGGGAAGATTATCAATATGTTTCACAGCAGCAATTATTAATAATAAATTATTGAAATATTACAGAATCCCATCCATTTCAATGTTTTTTTTCGAAAAATCATAAAAAATTCAAAAAACATAGTTATCACCCAAGGACTAAATATTAATGTGCCCCATGGTCTCTTGCACACCAGGGATCATTATCAATATGTTTTAAATTAGCAATTATTAATAATAAATTATTGAAATATTATAGAATCCCATCCATTTCCATGTTATCTTTCAAAAAATCATAAAAAATTTAAAAGACATAGTTATCACCCAAGGACAAAATAGTATTATTTCCCATGGTCTCCTTCACACCAGGGATCATTATCAATATGTTTTACAGCAGCAATTATTAATAATAAATTATTGAAATATTACAGAATCCCATCCATTTCCATGTTATCTTTCAAAAAATCATAAAAAAATCAAAAGACATAGTTATCACCCAAGGACTAAATAGTATTATTTCCCATGGTCTCCTGCACGCCAGGGAAGATTATCAATATGTTTCACAGCAGCAATTATTAATAATAAATTATTGAAATATTACAGAATCCCATCCATTTCAATGTTATCTTTCAAAAAATCATAAAAAATTCAAAAAACATAGTTATCACCCAAGGTCAAAATAGTATTATTTCCCATGGTCTCCTGCACACCAGGGATGATTATCAATATGTTTTACAGCAGCAATTATTAATAATAAATTATTGAAATATTACAGAATCCCATCCATTTCAATGTTATCTTTCAAAAAATCATAAAAAATTCAAAAAACATAGTTATCACCCAAGGACAAAATAGTATTATTTCCCATGGTCTCCTGCACACCAGGGATGATTATCAATATGTTTTACAGCAGCAATTATTAATAATAAATTATTGAAATATTACAGAATCCCATCCATTTCAATGTTATCTATCAAAAAATCATAAAAAAAATCAAAAAACATAGTTATCACCCAATGACTAAATATTAATGTGCCCCATGGTCTCTTGCACACCAGGGATGATTATCAATATGTTTTACAGCAGCAATTATTAATAATAAATTATTGAAATATTACAGAATCCCATCCATTTCAATGTTATCTTTCAAAAAATCATAAAAAAATCTAAAAACATAGTTATCACCCAAGGACAAAATAGTATTATTTCCCATGGTCTCCTGCACACCAGGGATGATTATCAATATGTTTTACAGCAGCAATTATTAATAATAAATTATTGAAATATTACAGAATCCCATCCATTTCAATGTTATCTATCAAAAAATCTTAAAAAATTCTAAAAACATAGTTATCACCCAAGGACAAAATAGTATTATTTCCCATGGTCTCCTGCACACCAGGGATGATTATCAATATGTTTTACAGCAGCAATTATTAATAATAAATTATTGAAATATTACAGAATCCCATCCATTTCAATGTTATCTTTCAAAAAATCATAAAAAATTCAAAAAACATAGTTATCACCCAAGGTCAAAATAGTATTATTTCCCATGGTCTCCTGCACACCAGGGATGATTATCAATATGTTTTACAGCAGCAATTATTAATAATAAATTATTGAAATATTACAGAATCCCATCCATTTCAATGTTATCTTTCAAAAAATCATAAAAAATTCAAAAAACATAGTTATCACCCAAGGTCAAAATAGTATTATTTCCCATGGTCTCCAGCACACCAGGGATGATTATCAATATGTTTCACAGCAGCAATTATTAATAATAAATTATTGAAATATTACAGAATCCCATCCATTTCAATGTTATCTATCAAAAAATCATAAAAAAATAAAAAAACATAGTTATCACCCAAGGACTAAATATTAATGTGCCCCATGGTCTCTTGCACACCAGGGATGATTATCAATATGTTTTACAGCAGCAATTATTAATAATAAATTATTGAAATATTACAGAATCCCATCCATTTCAATGTTATCTTTCAAAAAATCATAAAAAATTCTAAAAACATAGTTATCACCCAAGGACAAAATAGTATTATTTCCCATGGTCTCCTGCACACCAGGGATGATTATCAATATGTTTTACAGCAGCAATTATTAATAATAAATTCTTGAAATATTACAGAATCCCATCCATTTCAATGTTATCTATCAAAAAATCATAAAAAAATCAAAAAACATAGTTATCACCCAAGGACTAAATATTAATGTGCCCCATGGTCTCTTGCACACCAGGGATGATTATCAATATGTTTTACAGCAGCAATTATTAATAATAAATTATTGAAATATTACAGAATCCCATCCATTTCAATGTTATCTTTCAAAAAATCATAAAAAATTCTAAAAACATAGTTATCACCCAAGGACAAAATAGTATTATTTCCCATGGTCTCCTGCACACCAGGGATTATTATCAATATGTTTTACAGCAGCAAGTATTAATAATAAATTATTGAAATATTACAGAATCCCATCCATTTCAATGTTATCTTTCAAAAAATCATAAAAAATTCAAAAAACATAGTTATCACCCAAGGTCAAAATAGTATTATTTCCCATGGTCTCCTGCACACCAGGGATGATTATCAATATGTTTTACAGCAGCAATTATTAATAATAAATTATTGAAATATTACAGAATCCCATCCATTTCAATGTTATCTTTCAAAAAATCATAAAAAATTCAAAAAACATAGTTATCACCCAAGGTCAAAATAGTATTATTTCCCATGGTCTCCTGCACACCAGGGATGATTATCAATATGTTTTACAGCAGCAATTATTAATAATAAATTATTGAAATATTACAGAATCCCATCCATTTCAATGTTATCTTTCAAAAAATCATACAAAATTCAAAAAACATAGTTATCACCCAAGGTCAAAATAGTATTATTTCCCATGGTCTCCAGCACACCAGGGATGATTATCAATATGTTTTACAGCAGCAATTATTAATAATAAATTATTGAAATATTACAGAATCCCATTCATTTCAATGTTATTTTTCGAAAAATTATCAGAAATTCAAAAAACATAGTTATCACCCAAGGACTAAATATTAATGTGCCCCATGGTCTCTTGCACACCAGGGATGATTATCAATATGTTTTACAGCAGCAATTATTAATAATAAATTATTGAAATATTACAGAATCCCATCCATTTCAATGTTATCTTTCAAAAAATCATAAAAAATTCAAAAAACATAGTTATCACCCAAGGACAAAATAGTATTATTTCCCATGGTCTCCTGCACACCAGGGATGATTATCAATATGTTTTACAGCAGCAAGTATTAATAATAAATTATTGAAATATTACAGAATCCCATCCATTTCAATGTTATCTTTCAAAAAATCATAAAAAATTCTAAAAACATAGTTATCACCCAAGGACAAAATAGTATTATTTCCCATGGTCTCCTGCACACCAGGGATGATTATCAATATGTTTTACAGCAGCAAGTATTAATAATAAATTATTGAAATATTACAGAATCCCATCCATTTCAATGTTATCTTTCAAAAAATCATAAAAAATTCAAAAAACATAGTTATCACCCAAGGTCAAAATAGTATTATTTCCCATGGTCTCCTGCACACCAGGGATGATTATCAATATGTTTTACAGCAGCAATTATTAATAATAAATTATTGAAATATTACAGAATCCCATCCATTTCAATGTTATCTTTCAAAAAATCATAAAAAATTCAAAAAACATAGTTATCACCCAAGGTCAAAATAGTATTATTTCCCATGGTCTCCAGCACACCAGGGATGATTATCAATATGTTTCACAGCAGCAATTATTAATAATAAATTATTGAAATATTACAGAATCCCATCCATTTCAATGTTATCTTTCAAAAAATCATAAAAAAATCAAAAAACATAGTTATCACCCAAGGTCAAAATAGTATTATTTCCCATGGTCTCCAGCACACCAGGGATGATTATCAATATGTTTTACAGCAGCAATTATTAATAATAAATTATTGAAATATTATAGAATCCCATCCATTTCAATGTTATCTTTCAAAAAATCATAAAAAAATCAAAAGACATAGTTATCACCCAAGGACTAAATAGTATTATTTCCCATGGTCTCCTGCACACCAGGGAAGATTATCAATATGTTTCACAGCAGCAATTATTAATAATAAATTATTGAAATATTACAGAATCCCATCCATTTCAATGTTTTTTTTCGAAAAATCATAAAAAATTCAAAAAACATAGTTATCACCCAAGGACTAAATATTAATGTGCCCCATGGTCTCTTGCACACCAGGGATCATTATCAATATGTTTTAAATTAGCAATTATTAATAATAAATTATTGAAATATTATAGAATCCCATCCATTTCCATGTTATCTTTCAAAAAATCATAAAAAATTTAAAAGACATAGTTATCACCCAAGGACAAAATAGTATTATTTCCCATGGTCTCCTTCACACCAGGGATCATTATCAATATGTTTTACAGCAGCAATTATTAATAATAAATTATTGAAATATTACAGAATCCCATCCATTTCCATGTTATCTTTCAAAAAATCATAAAAAAATCAAAAGACATAGTTATCACCCAAGGACTAAATAGTATTATTTCCCATGGTCTCCTGGGTCGGGGGATCTTAGTATAATTTGAAATTCAATTCCGATTCACTTTTCAAATAATTATTTTACTGATTTTCCTTTCAGAAACCAAATTAAATATTGCTCCATTTTTCAAATAATCACTTCCAAATTAAACCTCAGATTATACTAAGATCCCAAGGTCAGTTGGGGGTATCTTAGTATAATCTGATATATTATATTCAATTCAAATTCACATCTGAAAAGTCTATTTTACTGATTTTCCTTTTAGAATCTAAATTAAACATTGCTTCATTTTTCCAATTTTCTAGCCCACAAAAAAATCAGGAAAATGCTCCATTTTTCTGATATTGTGCTTAGTATTTTGGCGTCTTTTGATTTGGGACTGACACTGAGAAAAGCTCAAAATAGGGTTTTTTTCAATTTTTTCATCCCAGAATAAAAATCAAAGAATGTCTATTTTACTGATTTTCCTTTTAGAATCTAAATTAAACATTGCTTAATTTTTCCAATTTTCTAGCCTACCCAAAAATCAGGAAAATGCTCCATTTTTCTGATATTGTGCTTAGTATTTTGGCATCTTTTGATTTGGGACTGACAAAGGAAAACATCTTTATTTGTCTTTGTTTTTCAAAATGTCAGTCATCTTTTAATCTACATTTTTCATCAAAACAAAGATGTCACGTGACCACGTGTTACATCACATGGTCTTTGTCCTTCAAAGTAAAAGTTGTAGTCTAACATGTAAGCAATAGGATCTACAGACAGTCATTAACACCACATCTAATGACTGTATGATGTTGTTTTTAATGCCTTTTCTGTCTTTTTTTTTAGATCAAAGCTACGGCTCACAAAAGTATGTTGCAAGACTACCAAACCTTTCTGGGACATAAAACCGTAAATCCCTTACAACTATATACTTGTGGTGTGGAAGCTCCACCAGCAGGGGTCATTCACTTTCCCCTTGTGCCTCCCAACTTCACAGCACCTTAGTATTTTTACTGAGGTGCTGTCAACCTAACAACCTTTTTGTTCTTCTATACAAATATTTTCTTTCACATCAGGATTTAAAGGACGAGTTCACCCATTTTCAACCTGTCTTCATATAATTGTTCCTCAATAATGCTCATGATAATATGGCACCCATCGGAAAAAAAAATCCGATGGGTAATCCAAGATAATAGAAACTACAGGCTTTCTATTCCTGTTAGCACGCTATAATGGAAACCATTGTTCTCGCGTTAATAAAAACAAATATATACAATTTTAAATATTGAAGGGAAAAAAATCCTTTCTGTTGAACTGATAATCGGCTGATTCTTTGACCAGATCCGAGAGCCGCCATGAGAAGTAAGTAAAATCGATATGTAAGGCTTAGGCTGTGAAAACCAACTAGGCTGATGAGTTGTCTGATGCTTATCTAAGAGTTAATGTCGCTCGGTTTCACTGATGAACTCCCTTAGCCATGATGTCAGTCCTGATGAACTCCCTTAGGACTTTGATGTTTGTCCTGGACGTTTTGGTTATCTCCATATATGGAGTTCCAGTAGGGGTTCTCTGATGTCAGCGCTAGGTATGTTAGGTATCTCCATGATAATCGTCTAGGAGAGATTCTATGATGTGTTGGAGATTTCAGCTATTTAAACAACAGACAAATTGTGCAATGACATAATTTGTCGTTTGTCCGTCCATTGTATTGGTGAAATTAAGAGCAGACAAGACTGTTAAAATTAAGTGTATTAATTAATCAAGCAGTAAGTTAAAAGTTAGAGAAATGTACTTAACAGAGATCTCATGGCTCACACTAGCTTTCCTTATCAGCAACAAATTGCATCGAGGTCACCTCACTAAGTCTGAGCCCTCTTATCTGTCCCTAGAGCCCCTATATACTGAAATGTGGGATGGTCTTCAGGTTGGTTCGCCACCTGACTCAGCATTTGTCTTCAAACAATGGGGGGGGGGGGGGATTTCTCTCCAACCTGCATCTTTCTAAGATTAGGGAAGGACAGAAAGGAACAGAAACCACAAATGCATACACATGTACAGACAGATGACCTCTCATCACTTCAACGGCCGGGCCATCTGACAGTTTTGTCTTCTTTATTGGGACAGCAATTAAACAATAGTAATTAAAGCAATCGCATATTCTTATAATACCAACTAGTATTAACTAAAGCTTTAAAGGGATATCAATTGCCATCAGATGTCAGACTTGGGGAGGTTAATTGTCTCCATCTATGGGAATCTCCATTTGGGAAGGTTGTGATCAAATAGGTCACTAAAGTCGGGACTGAATAGGTCATTCATCCCATTAGGTTTCTGGGCACCTTGCCATGATCCACCTTGCGGTGTTATCCATCTATGGCTAATGCTGGCAAGTATGCCCTGAACGTTCTTTATACTTTCACTGGTAGATGCGTTTCTGAAGTGTCCATAGCCCTCCTATGAGACACAGACTGAGAAGAAAAAAATCACACAATTTTAGCAGGAGCATTAGTGAGGATCTATGAAGATAGGTTGAAAATGGGTGAAGTCGTTCTTTAATGATCATTAGACTAATAACCCATTACCCATTATCAATAAGTAACCCACCTATATCCCAAAATCCCTCCCCAGTCAGAGTTCATAGTTTTATTGAATGTAGAATTATGTGCAGGATGTCATTTGTATATGTGAGGGAACTTAATTTACTGTCTTTCCCTAGGAAAGACAGTAAAAAGTAGGACTGACCGTGGGTAGCTACCTGGGATGTAAGTTGGGGCTTGATCAACCCCGGCTGGGTCACCTGGGCGAGGGTTCATGTTGCGAGACCCGAAACACCCTATGACCCCAGGCTACAACACTGATGATACATCCCAGGTGCATCCATGTGATGTATTCGTTATTGTATGTACTTAATTTAGGAGAGAATATATCAACTGTTCTTGGCTAATATGACCCCAGGGAACAACTTAGGAACTGTGACTAATTCTCTATCCGGAATGAAATACCCGAAAATGACCACGCTCTTTTTTTAAATGACCATAACCGGTGCACTACTTCCAACATGGCTCTGGAGCTACAGATTTACTGAGGTGTTCAAAATGTTCAGAATACTTATGATTAGGGAAACATAGTAAAGTGTAAAATTTCTAATTTGATATTTGACAGAACAGCTAAAAGAAACGTATTACTGTCCAGGGCCATAAGGATATTTTTAGGATCAATCTAAGAGCACCACATTTGTCCCAGATGTAACCCAGGGCATGCTCTAATGATTTAGCAAGAGCGCCCGAGCCAGCAACCTTCAGGGTCATCATAGTGGCTAAATCCAATATGACCACCACCTGACAAAGTTTTTGGCTATAATGTTTGAACCACATTTTCAGCTATGCAAACTTGGTGTCTAAATCATGTTTTTTGACAATTAAAAACATGTTTGAATGCTTATCTTTATGATTTAATCTATCTAGAGGACACTAATTTGATTATCACAAATATGGCTACTATGTTCTGAAACAACCAATGTATCTTACGATGTAATTTCATTGAAACAAGAATGATTTAACAGTAGAACTAATTCCTATGATGATAGACCTACAGCTAGAGCTAATACAGTATGTTCAACAATGCTCAGCATAAAGTGTAATACTATATAGTATTACTATTCTATACACCATTGACTAGTATGATATCATACGGTACTAGTCACTAGCCACTGTCAGGATTCATCTACTCTGCTGTGGCCACCACGGCTCTTGCCGGCGTACAGTATATGATGATGACCATATACTCCAATCTTTGGACATGGAAAGTTGATCTTTTCAGGCTCCAAAGTAAGGGTGACCAGAGTTTATTTGAGATACCTGCACTCCTTTTCCCATAGTCAGGGAAGGCTGATGTTGGTCAAATGGTAACCAGGTCCCTTGAGAACTTCCTCCCACCCAAGCTGCACTGATTCAGCATGTCCGAACCTGGGAACCTTACTGGACCCATCTCGCAGATGCCAGTAAAGCTTGCGCCATCCTCCTCCACTGTGGCTGCAAAAGTCATGTAGTGGACACAGCAAATGCTGCAAAACTGGAGTCTGCTGCATCTCGATATTTAGATGTTGTGTGATTAGACATTAAAAACAATCATCACCCGAGGAATCAAAAGGACTGAGCACATGCAACTGTGTGTGTGTGTGTGTGTGTGTGTGTGTGTGTGTGTGTGTGTGTGTGTGTGTGTGTGTGTGTGTGTGTGTGTGTGTGTGTGTGTGTGTGTGTGTGTGTGTGTGTGTGTGTGTGTGTGTGTGTGTGTGTGTGTGTGTGTGTGTGTGTGTGTGTGTGTGCGTGCGTGCGTGTGCGCGCGTGTGCGTGTGTGTGTGTGGTGCAGTATGTATCAGTTATCGCAGAGCTGTTCTGTTGTTGTAACACCAAGACACATTCCTAGCAACGATTTGTTGTTTAGCAATTCACTTTTCAGATTCTAATTTGAACATATTGTTCAAATTCCATACACCTTTGACTATTATGATAGTATTCACTTTATGCTGAGCATTGATGTTATGGTTTGCTGACCAGCTGCTGCTGGAAGTGCCAACTGCACCCACTAAAGTTACCAGGGGTGACCGGGCCTTTGCCGTGGCTGCCCCCTCTGGAATGACTTTCCTTTACGCATCAAAGCAGCCCAGTCATCTTTACTAAAGACTAATTTTTTGTCCTTGGCATTCAGTAACAACTAAAGCAGCCTTACCTTCCTCTATTGGCGCTAATGTTTGTTTGTCTTACTCATTGTTTACTATTGTCGGCTTACATTGCATTGTTTGCTTCCTGTTTTTTTTTTTTTTTTTTTGCTTTGTTTTGCTTTTTACCTGTACAGCACTTTGGTTGACCTGGTCATGTTAAATGTGCTATATAAATAAACCTTGATTTGATTTGATTTGATTTTTAAAAGGGCGTGGTAATTTTCGGGTATTTCGTCCCGAATAGAGAATTAGTCACAGTTCCTAAGTTGTTCCCTGGGGTCATATTAGCCAAGAACAGTTGAGATATTCTCTCCTAAATGAAGTGCACACATATCTTAGCCAGGTCCTAGAAAGTGAATGACCCCTGCTGGTGGAGCTTCCACACCACAAAGTATATAGTTGTAAGGAGTTTACGGTTTTATGTCCCTGAAAGGTTTTAGTAGTCTTGCAACATACTTTTGTGAGATGTAGCTTTGATCTAAAAAAAATGACAGAAAATGCATTAAAAAACACATCATACAGTAATTACATGTGGTGTTAATGACTGTCTGTAGATCCTATTGATTACATGTTAGACTACAACTTTTACTTTGAAGGACAAAGACCATGTGCTTTGACCCATGGTCACATGGCTTCTTTGTTTTGATGAAAAAGGTAGACTAAAAGATGACTGACATTTTGAATAATAACCATTCCAGGCTTTTGGATTCCAGATGAATTAAGAAAAAAAAAGACAAATAAAGAGCTTTTTCCTTTGTCAGTCCCAAATCAAAAAATGCCAAAATACTAATCAGAATATCAGAAAAATGGAGCATTTTCCTGATTTTTTGGTGGGCTAGAAAATTGGATAAATGAAGCCATTATTTGATTTTTGGTCTGGGATGAAAAAACGCCAAAACCTTTTTTAAGAGCTTTTTTTCAGTGTCAGTCCCAAATCAAAAAAAGCCAAAATACTAATGAGAATATCATAAAAATTGGCCATTTTCCAGATTTTAAGGGAAAAAAGAAAAGTTTCAAAATGAAGCAATGTTTTATTTAGGATCTGAAACGAAAATCAGTAAAATATACTTTTCAGACGCTTATTCCAATTGAAAAACAAATAATAAATAAGATGCCCTGACTCCAAAAGCCCGGGGGATCTTAGTATAATCTGAGGTTTAATTTGGAAGTGATTATTTGAAAAATGGAGCAATATTTAATTTGGTTTCTGAAAGGAAAATCAGTAAAATTATTGTTTAAAAAGTGAATTAGAATTGAATTTCAAATTATACTAAGATCCCCCGACCCTCCTGCACGCCAGGGAAGATTATCAATATGTTTCACAGCAGCAATTATTAATAATAAATTATTGAAATATTACAGAATCCCATCCATTTCAATGTTATCTTTCAAAAAATCATAAAAAATTCAAAAAACATAGTTATCACCCAAGGTCAAAATAGTATTATTTCCCATGGTCTCCTGCACACCAGGGATGATTATCAATATGTTTTACAGCAGCAATTATTAATAATAAATTATTGAAATATTACAGAATCCCATCCATTTCAATGTTATCTTTCAAAAAATCATAAAAAATTCAAAAAACATAGTTATCACCCAAGGACAAAATAGTATTATTTCCCATGGTCTCCTGCACACCAGGGATGATTATCAATATGTTTTACAGCAGCAATTATTAATAATAAATTATTGAAATATTACAGAATCCCATCCATTTCAATGTTATCTATCAAAAAATCATAAAAAAAATCAAAAAACATAGTTATCACCCAATGACTAAATATTAATGTGCCCCATGGTCTCTTGCACACCAGGGATGATTATCAATATGTTTTACAGCAGCAATTATTAATAATAAATTATTGAAATATTACAGAATCCCATCCATTTCAATGTTATCTTTCAAAAAATCATAAAAAAAATCAAAAAACATAGTTATCACCCAAGGACTAAATATTAATGTGCCCCATGGTCTCTTGCACACCAGGGATGATTATCAATATGTTTTACAGCAGCAATTATTAATAATAAATTATTGAAATATTACAGAATCCCATCCATTTCAATGTTATCTTTCAAAAAATCATAAAAAAATCTAAAAACATAGTTATCACCCAAGGACAAAATAGTATTATTTCCCATGGTCTCCTGCACACCAGGGATGATTATCAATATGTTTTACAGCAGCAAGTATTAATAATAAATTATTGAAATATTACAGAATCCCATCCATTTCAATGTTATCTTTCAAAAAATCATAAAAAATTCAAAAAACATAGTTATCACCCAAGGTCAAAATAGTATTATTTCCCATGGTCTCCTGCACACCAGGGATGATTATCAATATGTTTTACAGCAGCAATTATTAATAATAAATTATTGAAATATTACAGAATCCCATCCATTTCAATGTTATCTTTCAAAAAATCATAAAAAATTCAAAAAACATAGTTATCACCCAAGGTCAAAATAGTATTATTTCCCATGGTCTCCTGCACACCAGGGATGATTATCAATATGTTTTACAGCAGCAATTATTAATAATAAATTATTGAAATATTACAGAATCCCATCCATTTCAATGTTATCTTTCAAAAAATCATAAAAAATTCAAAAAACATAGTTATCACCCAAGGTCAAAATAGTATTATTTCCCATGGTCTCCTGCACACCAGGGATGATTATCAATATGTTTTACAGCAGCAATTATTAATAATAAATTATTGAAATATTACAGAATCCCATCCATTTCAATGTTATCTTTCAAAAAATCATAAAAAATTCAAAAAACATAGTTATCACCCAAGGTCAAAATAGTATTATTTCCCATGGTCTCCAGCACACCAGGGATGATTATCAATATGTTTCACAGCAGCAATTATTAATAATAAATTATTGAAATATTACAGAATCCCATCCATTTCAATGTTATCTATCAAAAAATCATAAAAAAATAAAAAAACATAGTTATCACCCAAGGACTAAATATTAATGTGCCCCATGGTCTCTTGCACACCAGGGATGATTATCAATATGTTTTACAGCAGCAATTATTAATAATAAATTATTGAAATATTACAGAATCCCATCCATTTCAATGTTATCTTTCAAAAAATCATAAAAAATTCTAAAAACATAGTTATCACCCAAGGACAAAATAGTATTATTTCCCATGGTCTCCTGCACACCAGGGATGATTATCAATATGTTTTACAGCAGCAATTATTAATAATAAATTCTTGAAATATTACAGAATCCCATCCATTTCAATGTTATCTATCAAAAAATCATAAAAAAATCAAAAAACATAGTTATCACCCAAGGACTAAATATTAATGTGCCCCATGGTCTCTTGCACACCAGGGATGATTATCAATATGTTTTACAGCAGCAATTATTAATAATAAATTATTGAAATATTACAGAATCCCATCCATTTCAATGTTATCTTTCAAAAAATCATAAAAAATTCTAAAAACATAGTTATCACCCAAGGACAAAATAGTATTATTTCCCATGGTCTCCTGCACACCAGGGATTATTATCAATATGTTTTACAGCAGCAAGTATTAATAATAAATTATTGAAATATTACAGAATCCCATCCATTTCAATGTTATCTTTCAAAAAATCATAAAAAATTCAAAAAACATAGTTATCACCCAAGGTCAAAATAGTATTATTTCCCATGGTCTCCTGCACACCAGGGATGATTATCAATATGTTTTACAGCAGCAATTATTAATAATAAATTATTGAAATATTACAGAATCCCATCCATTTCAATGTTATCTTTCAAAAAATCATAAAAAATTCAAAAAACATAGTTATCACCCAAGGTCAAAATAGTATTATTTCCCATGGTCTCCTGCACACCAGGGATGATTATCAATATGTTTTACAGCAGCAATTATTAATAATAAATTATTGAAATATTACAGAATCCCATCCATTTCAATGTTATCTTTCAAAAAATCATAAAAAATTCAAAAAACATAGTTATCACCCAAGGTCAAAATAGTATTATTTCCCATGGTCTCCTGCACACCAGGGATGATTATCAATATGTTTTACAGCAGCAATTATTAATAATAAATTATTGAAATATTACAGAATCCCATCCATTTCAATGTTATCTATCAAAAAATCTTAAAAAATTCTAAAAACATAGTTATCACCCAAGGACAAAATAGTATTATTTCCCATGGTCTCCTGCACACCAGGGATGATTATCAATATGTTTTACAGCAGCAAGTATTAATAATAAATTATTGAAATATTACAGAATCCCATCCATTTCAATGTTATCTTTCAAAAAATCATAAAAAATTCAAAAAACATAGTTATCACCCAAGGTCAAAATAGTATTATTTCCCATGGTCTCCTGCACACCAGGGATGATTATCAATATGTTTTACAGCAGCAATTATTAATAATAAATTATTGAAATATTACAGAATCCCATCCATTTCAATGTTATCTTTCAAAAAATCATAAAAAATTCAAAAAACATAGTTATCACCCAAGGTCAAAATAGTATTATTTCCCATGGTCTCCTGCACACCAGGGATGATTATCAATATGTTTTACAGCAGCAATTATTAATAATAAATTATTGAAATATTACAGAATCCCATCCATTTCAATGTTATCTTTCAAAAAATCATAAAAAATTCAAAAAACATAGTTATCACCCAAGGTCAAAATAGTATTATTTCCCATGGTCTCCTGCACACCAGGGATGATTATCAATATGTTTTACAGCAGCAATTATTAATAATAAATTATTGAAATATTACAGAATCCCATCCATTTCAATGTTATCTTTCAAAAAATCATAAAAAATTCAAAAAACATAGTTATCACCCAAGGTCAAAATAGTATTATTTCCCATGGTCTCCAGCACACCAGGGATGATTATCAATATGTTTCACAGCAGCAATTATTAATAATAAATTATTGAAATATTACAGAATCCCATCCATTTCAATGTTATCTATCAAAAAATCATAAAAAAATAAAAAAACATAGTTATCACCCAAGGACTAAATATTAATGTGCCCCATGGTCTCTTGCACACCAGGGATGATTATCAATATGTTTTACAGCAGCAATTATTAATAATAAATTATTGAAATATTACAGAATCCCATCCATTTCAATGTTATCTTTCAAAAAATCATAAAAAATTCTAAAAACATAGTTATCACCCAAGGTCAAAATAGTATTATTTCCCATGGTCTCCTGCACACCAGGGATGATTATCAATATGTTTTACAGCAGCAATTATTAATAATAAATTATTGAAATATTACAGAATCCCATCCATTTCAATGTTATTTTTCGAAAAATCATTAAAAAATCAAAAAACATAGTTATCACCCAAGGACTAAATATTAATGTGCCCCATGGTCTCTTGCACACCAGGGATGATTATCAATATGTTTTACAGCAGCAATTATTAATAATAAATTATTGAAATATTACAGAATCCCTTACATTTCAATGTTATCTTTCAAAAAATAATAAAAAATTCAAAAAACATAGTTATCACCCAAGGTCAAAATAGTATTATTTCCCATGGTCTCCTGCACACCAGGGATGATTATCAATATGTTTTACAGCAGCAATTATTAATAATAAATTATTGAAATATTACAGAATCCCATCCATTTCAATGTTATCTTTCAAAAAATCATAAAAAAAATCAAAAAACATAGTTATCACCCAAGGACTAAATATTAATGTGCCCCATGGTCTCTTGCACACCAGGGATGATTATCAATATGTTTTACAGCAGCAATTATTAATAATAAATTATTGAAATATTACAGAATCCCATCCATTTCAATGTTATCTTTCAAAAAATCATAAAAAAATCAAAAAACATAGTTATCACCCAAGGACAAAATAGTATTATTTCCCATGGTCTCCTGCACACCAGGGATGATTATCAATATGTTTTACAGCAGCAATTATTAATAATAAATTATTGAAATATTACAGAATCCCATCCATTTCAATGTTATCTATCAAAAAATCTTAAAAAATTCTAAAAACATAGTTATCACCCAAGGACAAAATAGTATTATTTCCCATGGTCTCCTGCACACCAGGGATGATTATCAATATGTTTTACAGCAGCAAGTATTAATAATAAATTATTGAAATATTACAGAATCCCATCCATTTCAATGTTATCTTTCAAAAAATCATAAAAAATTCAAAAAACATAGTTATCACCCAAGGTCAAAATAGTATTATTTCCCATGGTCTCCTGCACACCAGGGATGATTATCAATATGTTTTACAGCAGCAATTATTAATAATAAATTATTGAAATATTACAGAATCCCATCCATTTCAATGTTATCTTTCAAAAAATCATAAAAAATTCAAAAAACATAGTTATCACCCAAGGTCAAAATAGTATTATTTCCCATGGTCTCCTGCACACCAGGGATGATTATCAATATGTTTTACAGCAGCAATTATTAATAATAAATTATTGAAATATTACTGAATCCCATTAATTTCAATGTTATTTTTCGAAAAATGATAAAAAATTCAAAAACATAGTCATCACCCAAGGACTAAATATTAATGTGCCCCATGGTCTCCTGCACACCTGTGATGATTATCAATATGTTTTACAGCAGCAATTATTAATAATAAATTATTGAAATATTACAGAATCCCATCCATTTCCATGTAATCTTTCGAAAAATTTAAAAAAATTCAACAAACATAGTTAAGACCCAACAACTAAATAGTAATGTGCCCCATGGTCTCTTGTACACGATTACCAATTTGTTTTAATGAACCAATAAATAACAGGACGCACGTGTTACTGAACAAACACTATAGTAATGATTACAATCAGAATATAGAGCTTTAACCTTTTAACCAAGACATGTAGTTTTAACCCAAATATATAACTTTTAAACTAACATTTAACAAATGTATTATCAGAAAATGACTAAATATTCTTGTACAATATGTCTGCATGTATGTTATTGCTCTGACGAGTTGCAATATTTCTAAAATAATTTAAATAATTCTTCTCAACTTGGATCCACATCCACAGTAGCACCTTAAAAAAATAAAATAAAACACAAACAAGGCAGAGGCAGGATTAAAATCAAAGATTATTCTTTACTAATCAAAAGGTGGACATGACATTATAACAAATTGCAAAACTGACATAGCACATGTACTGTAAGAAAATGCAATTGCCTGAATTAGGTTCAAGACTTTGCATAAATAAAAGAATCTTAATCTTGGCACAATTCGCAGTTCCATGGTTCTGCAGTGCTATCCAATGCGATGCTAGGTACATCCACACAATTTGGGTGGTACCATCCATTGCAGTTGCTGCACAACACCATCATCTCACAGTCGTTTGAGGTTCTGCAGACACAGTGAACCTCCACTGCATCAGGCTTCCTTTCAGGGCTTGGGGTAATTGAGGTATATGCATATTCTGGAGCATTTTTTTTTAACAAAGCTCTGTACAATGTGTACCTCATGATCTTCTCCGGAAATATGCACATCTCTGGCCTAACTCCCTTGCATAAAACGGATGCAAATGCCAATGAAAAAAGGCCACAATTGCTGCTATTTGTCTGCACTTGCACGACCGGTTTTCGCACCAGGAATGTGGATGCCAATGGACGCAGTAGCCACGACAGCTTTTGTGCTGTTTTTTCGGTCAATTTTACATTTAGGCTGTCATAAATGGCCACCTCATTTTGGCCACAGAAAATGTTGCTAGCTGTGACCCAATGGTTTTCATTAACATGCAGAACCTGGACAAAAGGCTTCTGTGGTGTCCCAACCACACCCCCCTGCTGAAGAGTCTGGTAAAACAGACATGACTGAAAGCCATCTATCTCTGGAAATTGTTTTGACATGTGAAAACATGCAGCATCCATATGCTCATCTTTGAGCCAAATGTCTGATTTAAGGATGCTAAACAGGTCTTCCTGAAGAATGACTGGTGATCTTTTCAGTCTGTTGGCTGGGATGACATCCTGTGGCTTGTACTTCTTCCAAATTGGTCCATGGTGTTTTGTACCTTTCCGCTGGTTCTTCCTTACCTATGAGACAAGTACCACATACCACACTTAGTTTACTGAGAATGATTTACTTGAAATGAGCTCTCACCTTTGACAGTTATTCCCTCAGTACAACACTGTTTTTGTGAGTGCACCGTGTAATTGAGATATACAGCGATCACTGAAATTGATCAGTGTTCAGGTTCTGGTACCAAG
>NC_137605.1:24112065-24122065 GCF_963280865.1 Gymnoscopelus braueri
GGGGTGAGGATGAGGGGATGGGCGCATATGGGAATGGAAAGGAAACAGCATACAGGAGGATGCATATCGTCTCTGTCAGGTGGAAACCTCATTATGTGTCCAAAACTGCTACTTTTCAGGATTCAAATTCAAAAATAGCTGATCCACAAGCTCAAAACGAGCTTGTGGATCAGCTATTTTTTTATGCTTTTGTGTGACGCTGTAGTACGTAAAACCACAAAAAAGTTAGAATATGGAAATAAGAGGTTTCTGCCCGACATTACAGCAACGATATACTGATGCACACTGGGTTTCTGTATGTGTACCATACTGTATATCATACTGTATATCATACTGTATATCATACTGTATATCAGTGTTTGATGTGCATATTATTATATATCACATATATATCATATGTGATATTAGGCCAAATTGATATATATTTGTCCACGGACCCCCATCTCAAAAATGTTTTGTGCCGGGGACACATATATAAGAAAGATATATTCAAAGATTTTCAAGAATTCTCACGATTTTTCAAAAACAGCATCTATGAGCTTGTAGATCTGCTATTTTTTGAATAGCCAAAGAAATCTAAAATGACAACAGACGCGTTCCCGGATTGAATGGGTTAATTTTCCTACCGATAGATCGACTGATTATTCGATCAGCGGTTTCACCACCTATATACCGAGAAGCAGCTATAATGCATGGGCTTAGATACAGTGTACAGAACACCACTAGGCAACCACAGCACGCAACATCAGTCATTCTTTTTCCTCCACCACGCCTTCATCCCCACACAGTAAAAAAAAATCCTCAATGTTGACGCATCCATTTGTAACCCTGACAGTGTGCAAATGTAACCAAATGGACCCGTTCCGGGTCCATTTGGTTACATTTAGTACACTGTCAGAGTTAAATGAACGCAGAGGATCGTGTAGCGCCGCGCAGGGACGTACGCGAGCACTCATGAATAAGCTGTTGAGAGGAGAGTGTGCCATTGTTCAAACAAAACGCCATGGGATCTGCAATGATGATGCTCCCTGAATGTGCTTCAGAGTCCCTCTCTCTCTGCTGTGTTGTGAATAAACTGCACAACATGGCTGAAAGAAAACCACCATCAGCAAGGTTGTAGCGCTAGATGCAAACAGAAGGGGGGGGACAAAAGCCCTGGCTACACACACACACACACACACACACAGACCCATTTCTAGACAGCTTTCCTCCTAGAGAGCTACTGTATGCTGTGAGAAGAAGGGGGGCTAATAACGGCGTGGACCAAACACATTGGTGTGTACGTGTTTGTGGTCTGTTCTTTTTGGCGAGTGACACCGTCGTACTGTATGACATATATAAATTGGGCTTCAGCCCAGCTTCGTGCAGATCTCTCAAGACTTCATGTGGCCAGTCTGTGACGTCAGTCATCATCCATGACGCATCTGTGATGTTGAGGTTGAATATTACAATGTGAGTTGAATATTTCTTATAAATATATTCAAACATTTTTAAGTACTTCCTCGGCCTACTGGCAGCGTGCACAAGAAATATGGCAGTGATCAGTGCAGCGGTTTGGGAGATTAGAGCCGGAACAGACAAACAGACACAGACAGACCCTTTTCTAGACGCCACGCCTCTAAAGGTCCTTTACACATGGGGAGCTTTTTTTTCCTGCAATTAATTCGCCCGAAAATAGTTTTTCGAAGTACATTCAAAATGTTACTTTGACAATGGAGGTTGATTTTTCACCGCAAATGAAAGCATCCAACTTGTATGAATGAAGCATCAGCTATATGATGCGATGCCTTTTTGCATTGTTTATTCATCACGCTCCCAGAAACCATATTGAAGTGGTAGACACTTATTCACCCCACTCACACACTCCCATCCAAACCATACATACAGTATTAAGCCTGTGGTTGAACTGAATCTAAATGTATTATTTAATTGGCCTTTTATCATCATCATTATCTTTTGCTCATTTGGCTCTCTCTGCTGTCAACGCTGTAGGATGCTGTAGGATTAAAAAGGATTTGTAATGCTAAAATGCCCTTTAGAGCTATACGGCCAGAGAATTAGATGTACAGCGCCATTCAAGTCCATCTATGGGACGAATACAGACAAAGGCTTTGCCCGACACTTCTGTGTAAGATCAGCGGTTCTCAATGTGCGGTCTGGGGACCCCCAGGGGTTCCGAGCAGTTAAGTGATTTCTAGTTTATGAACCAATTGGGCCCTTACGGGTCTGTAACTCAGAGTTAATTGAACACGAAATATTTGACAGTGTAGATTGGGAATCCCAGAGACACAAAGCTTGTATCAAATCGGGCTCCATGACCTAATGCATATCAAATGGGGGTCCTTGAAATTAAAAAAGGTTCACAAACACTGGTGCCGATATAACTGGCTTACAGGTCGGGTTAACCCGAAAAAATGTGTGTCACTTTTTCATTTGAGCTAAAAAGCATTATTTTACACTTTGGCTATTCAAAAATAGCAGATCTACAAGCTCATAGCACGGCACCGAGTGCCGCGCTACGAGCTTGTAGATCTACTATTTTTGAAAAATCGTGAAAATGTGTGCAAATCTTTGAATATATATTGTTTAAAGCGAACATTTTTAACTCCATTCTTTGCTTCTGGGGGGTCCCTGCAACAAAACATTTTGGGGTTGGGGGTCCGCGGCCCAAAATACATATCATTTTGGGGGTCCTTGACATGAAAACGTTTGAGCACCACTGATATAGAAACATACGTTTTTTTCAGAAAACTGTTGATACCACCTTGATAGCAAGCTATCAAGGTGGCACACGGGTGTTTTGTTTTTTGTTTTGTTTTTTCGATCCTCCTCTGCAAAAAGGGAAAACTGCAGAAAATATAGCATTAATGTCAGATGATGTAAACGATGGTAATAGTCCCCCGGAATAGCAGTGCACTCCAGTGCAAAGGGTACATACAGTGCTGTGTCCTATCCAGTCGGCGTCATATCCAATCCGCCGTGACTTCACCGTCAACAACTGTTCTTTTCACAGCATTATCCACATGGCTTTGGTGTCATTATGTGTTTATGTGTCTAAGTTCCACAGATCCCCGGGGACAGATGTAAAGAGGGTGATGGTGTCACACACGCACGCACACACACATGCCCGATGCCAACACACGCGCATGCAGCACACACACACACACACACACACACACACACACACACACACACACACACACACACACACACACACACACGTGCACGCATATCTGTCTAGAATTGACTAGGAAGATAGTGATAGAAGTACAAAGGATATGTGTGCACATTTTACACCTGTGTGTGTGTGTGTGTGTGTGTGTGTGTGTGTGTGTGTGTGTGTGTGTGTGTGTGTGTGTGTGTGTGTGTGTGTGTGTGTGTGTGTGTGTGTGTGTGTGTGTGTGTGTGTGTGTGTGTGTGTGTGTGTGTGTGTCACACAGACAGTACTCCTGGAAAAGGAGGCTACTACCGCATTTCCGCCTGAGTGCGACTGTCAGTGGGCATCAGTCAGCCCAGGCCGTGTGGCAGGACGCGAAGATCATTAGTAGAGACGGAGAGAGAGAGGAACGAGAGAGAGAGAGTCAAGGAGGATACAAGGATGAGAGAGAGAGAGAGAGGGAGAGAGAGAGAGGCAGTGACTGGGTGAGTCGTCTTAATATCCATCTTGAGAGCATTAAGCACACGGCACTGCACTCTCCTCTCAGTCACGCGATCACTCCACCGCAAAGACCCCGGCCCGTGCCCCCCTACCCACCCCCAATGTCACTCTCCATCCCCCCCCATCCATCCCACCCACTTCCACGGTGAATCTCTTATTCAGCCACTCTCTCAATCTCCCTCTCTCTCTCTCTCTCTCAATCTCTCTCTCTCTCTCTCACGCTCACCATCCCTCGCCAGCATCTCCCTTCTCTCTCTCTCTCTCTCAACTTTATCTTTAGCTCCCGCATAGCGGCTCTCTGTGCCGTTATCTCACCAGCATCCGGCTTTAGCCCCTTCCTCACCTCCCCTTGCTCTCTCACTCCTCCTCCTCCTCGGCCCAGGCCATGATGACGGCAACGGCGGTGTTCCGAGCCTGCGTTCCGTCCGTTTCCGTTTTCACCATACTGCCTTTGTTGTCGGCAGCCGATTCGCAGGGTCTTCGTGCTTGACCTTTGTGGCACGTCCGGTAAAACCACCGTTCGTCGTCGCCCGATGAGCTCGGGCGAGATACGGGCATGAGCTGACTTCGCCCGAGCCTCCCCTATATCCGTCTGCCCCGCCAGTCCCTCCCTTCTCTCCGAGTAGAGGGCCATTTTCACTCCATTCCGCAGTGTGCTGCTGACATATATTGCACATTTGTGCCGATCCCTTTCACTCCTCACCCGTCAACTTATTCACTCACCCGTCCACCCCCTCTGTCCATTCAATGCTCCACGCCACACTGTGTGTCAGTATCTTTTATGTCCATAGCAGGCAGTAAGAAGTACTTATTTGTTACCTAAGTAAAAGTAGCAATTCCACAATGAAAAAACTACTTGATTACAAGCAAGACTTGATGCATTATAAATGTGATTATAATGCATAATAGTCTTTTTCGTGTCAAGGACCCCCAAAAATGTGTATGTATTGTGAAAATCTGAAAATGTTTTGTGCCAGGGACCCCCAGAAGAGAAGATTTGTGTAAAAAAAAAAATACATTTTCAATACTTATTACTACAATACTTAATTATTTTTTTTAATGTTCAAAAATAGCAGTTGTATATCTGCAAAAAAATGTTGCCAACGTATACAATATGGATAAAGTGGCCCCAAGGACCCCACTTTGAGAATCACTGTTGTTGTTGACTTGAGTAAAAGTACAAAACCCATATCAAAATATACTTACAGTGCCAAACGTAAAATTACTTATTTTGCAGAATGGCCCGTTTCACAATATTATTGGATGACTAATAATACTTTATTAGCTACGTTGTAGCTAATAAAGGTGGAGCTGATTTTAATTACTTTATGTGCTGCCTTGTAGCTCAGCATATAATAAAATACATGGACATTGAACGTGTAAGTGCAAGTATCTAAAAAAGAAAAAGAAAAGGAAACATATCTTGGAATTGTACTTGAGTAGATGTATGTTACTTGACATTGTTTGCCATTCTATCACCCCACTCTGTCCTTCCCACGGCCACTAAATCCCTCCTTTTCCCCTCCCTGGCTTTGGCAACATGCACCACCATGGGTCTTTAACCTGTGGCGAGACACCCTGTGCTGAATATCAGAATCAACATGGCTGACATTTAACCCATTCAAACCGGGAACGTATCTGCGTCACTTTAGATTTCTTTGGCTTTTCAAAAATTGCAAATACACAAGCTCATAGCGCGGCACATGAGCTTGTAGATCTTCTATTTTTAGAAAAAAACACAACATGAAAATGTGTGCAAATCTTTGAATATATATATACATTTTTAACTCAAATCTTTGCTCCTTTGTCGCTGGACAAAATATTTTGAGATGGGGGTCCGCGGAAAAATACATATCATTTTGGGGGTCCTTGAAATGAAAAAAGTGTTTTAAAAAAAACTGTTAGGATTTAGAAGACATTTGTAGAATCCCCAGAAGCTAAGATTTGAGTTACAAATGCTCACTTGAAAAAATATATATCTCTGCTGTCCGGCAGAACTCAAAAATGTTTTGTTTTTCAGGAAATGAAAAAAAAAAATGGAGTTAGGAGGTTTTGTTCATCATTGATAAGAACAGCTGAATGGACCTCCATGCTCACAATGAGGTTGGAGGTCAAAAGGGGGTGGAGCCTGGAGTCAGCCACACCAGCTAACTCCCTTTGGTGGAAAGTTTGAGGATCCAATGGAGTTAGTTGGTTTTGTCAGAAGCGCTTTTTAATACTTTTAATTGGTTCAATATTTTTTTTACCAACACACAGAAGAAAAGGGTGTTCAATAGCCCTGATTTATGGGAAAAAAATGCAAAAGCGTCAAAATGGATTTGCAAAATCTTTCACGATAAAAAAATAAACAGCAGATCTACAAGCTTGTAGCGCATCACTCGGTGCTGCGCTATGAGCTTGTATATCTGCTATTTTTGCATAGCCCAAAGTATAAAATAATGCTTATAGCTAAAAATCTAAAATGACACAGAATGTGTTCCCGGATTGAATGGGTTAAGGAGGATAACGGCAAACACTGGGCCATTATCTCAGCGCAAAGTTAGCCATGTTAGCTTAGAGACGTTTCTGTTTTTTGTCACCACGGAACATCTGTGAGGGAGATCTAGGGTGTTTTATTGGCACTGACTGCAACGGGGCAGCTTAGCGATGCAGATACAGAGCCCTTCTGATGAGTGGAACGGCAAAGCACAGTGATGTTAAGTGATCTGATGTAGTCTGACTGGACCTCATGTCCGCTTGGAGAGAGATTGAAGGTTTTGGGCAGCAGAAATGAGACATCATGGCATTTTGCACATCTCTGTACTAAGGGGGCGGCCGTAGCTGGATGGATGGAGGCCGTCTGAGAATTGGAAGGTCGTCAGTTCAACTACTCACTTTAATAGTGAAAATAGCAGATCAACAAGCTCACAACGCGTCACATCGCTGCGCGTCGTGAGCTTGTAGATCAGCTATTTTCACTTTTTTTGTAGCGTGTGCCATACTAGCCCTAACAAAAAAGGATAGCCATTTTGTATTTTAAAACAAAATGTAGATGGCAGAGAGTTAATCAAACTAACCGATTTAGTCGATTATTAAAATAAATCTATTTGAATATTTACTTGTCGATTTGTTAATATGTAGAAATAAAGAAAATTACCAAAAATATAACCGACATGAGCAAGATTAAGTCGGTTATATTCGTTCTTCTATATATTGGTTTCGATACATATTGGGTTAATAGCCCAGCCCGTTGAAGTGTCCCTGTGCAAAACACTTAACCCCTAACAGCTCCCCCACGTGCACTCATCTAAGCCATCTGAGCAGCCATATATCTGCTGGGTGAAGATGTAAATGCTTCCCTCTCCCTATGGACCAGAAACACTCCCCTTTCCCTTTCCCTAACAACACGTGACCGACTAAGAGAAATCTGACAGCAGACAACAAGCAGTGGTGGAAAAAGTACTCAACTGTTTTACTTAAGTAAAAGTATCAATACTGCAGTGTAGAAGTACTCTGTTACAAGTAAAAGTCCGGAATTCAAAATTTACTTGAGTAAAAGTGCAAAAGTATTGGTATCAAAATGTACGTAAAGTACCAAAAGTAAAAGTACTAAAATGTTTGAAAATAGCAGATCTACAAGCTCACAACGCGTCGCATCGCGACGCGTTGTGAGCTAGATCGGCTATTTTCAAATAGCCTAGATATAAAATAGGGCTAAAGTGGTTAATGTATGTTTTATAACGTAGTAATTTATATCTGCAAAGTAACTAGTA
This sequence comes from Gymnoscopelus braueri, assembly GCF_963280865.1. Taxonomy (NCBI): domain Eukaryota; kingdom Metazoa; phylum Chordata; class Actinopteri; order Myctophiformes; family Myctophidae; genus Gymnoscopelus; species Gymnoscopelus braueri. Next base: position 24,119,476 of record NC_137605.1, read on the forward strand.
ACTAAAGTTTTCAATAATTGTAGTGGAGTAAAAGTACAATATTTGGATCCAAGATGTAGTGGAGTAGAAGTAAAAGTATTGGAAATACTCAATTAAAGTACAAATACCTCAAAATTGTACTTAAGTACAGTACTTAAGTAAATGTACTCAGTTACCTTCCACCACTGACAACAAGCAGACAACAAGATAAGACTAGTGGACAATTAAAGGCCTTTTGCCTCAAGCGGGCCGCTGGTCTTTGAAATGGCATTTGGAATCAGACTCACACCTTTTTTACCTTTCATTGAGCACACAACTAAGGCTGCAACAGTTAACTGAACTTGTCCATTTAATCGATTATAAAATATTGTCACACAGGCTTCTCCTAACGTCAGAGTAGACACACACACACACACATGGCCCGCACAAACACACCTTCAAATCACACACTGACCCATCACTCATGGACACTGCCAGGCCCTGGATGGACACTGCCAGGCCCTGGATGGACACTGCCAGGCCCTGGATGGACACTGCCAGGCGCTGGATGGTCATTTGTAAAGATTTGAGAAAACAACGTTGCTAAGCTGCCTGCTATGGGGGGAGTGGGTGGGGGGTGTAGTACAGATCTTCTTGCGTCATCATCATCATAGCACACTGTCAAATCATTTGTATTTCGTACACTCTCAGAGTTAAATGAACACTCCGGATTTTACTGTGTATGCCTTATGTAATAACCTGTGTGTGTGTGTGTGTGTGTGTGTGTGTGTGTGTGTGTGTGTGTGTGTGTGTGTGTGTGTGTGTGTGTGTGTGTGTGCACGTGCGCGACTGCGTGTGTGTGTGTGTGTGTGTGCACGCGCGCGACTGCGTGCGTGCGTTCCCGAAATACCACTCCCCCCACAACCACACTCCACACGTCTACACAGCCCTCACCCCATTTACCCATTTTGCACTAATTGAGGGATCTTTTTTCGGAAGCGGTTATTGCGCGCATTTAATTATTTATTTTGACGGGAAGCAATCTGGCGGCGAGCAAAGTGCGTGTGTGAGCGCGTGTGTGTGTGTGTGTGTGTATGTGTGTGCGGTGCGAATGAGACACTCAAAGCAAGGTTAGGACAGTGTAGCGCTTTTTGTATAATAGTCTTAAACGCGACAGGGCTGGGGCGCTCCAGTGGTTGACAGGACGTCCCCGCAGGTTCAATTCCCCCTCTCTCTCCCCACAAGTCCTGTCTTCTTTCTACTATATCTAAACCAGTGGTTCTCAAACTCTTTCATGTCAAGGACCCCCAAATCCATATGTGTTTGGCCACGGACCCCTATCTGAAATTATTGTATCATGCCTGGGACCCACAGAGAAAATTTGTGTAGTAAATTAACATATTTGAATTATCCAAACTTTTCACAATTCTTCCAAGATATTTTCAGAATTATTCACACAATAGCATTATCTGAAAGCTCACAACGCGTCTCACAACGTCTTGTGAGCTTATAGATCTGCTATTTTCGAATATCTTAAGTATACAATAAGGTTAAAGTGGTTAAACTGTTCCTCATTTTCCTGGGGACCCCCTGGAACCCTCTCAAGGAGAACCACTTATCTACATAAAAGGGGGAAAAAATAAAGACACGGCCACTGTACTGTAGGTCTGTTCAGGCTTTGCATGTATGAACTTTCCTGTGTATTGTTGTGCGTTTACTGTGTGTGTGTGTGTGTGTGTGTGTGTGTGTGTGTGTGTGTGTGTGTGTGTGTGTGTGTGTGTGTGTGTGTGTGTGTGTGTGTGTGTGTGTGTGTGTGTGTGTGTGTGTGTGTGTGTGTGTATGGCTTTCTGAGTGCAGTGGGAGTGCACTAATGGACGCACACTTGAGCTGAAGTGTGCAGAGTAGCTGAAGTGCAGCCAAGTCTGGTTTCCAGTCCTGCTTGGAAGCCCTAATCCACTCTCTCACTGTCCTGCTTTCTCTCTCTCTCTCTCTATATTCGCTCTCCATTTTCCTCGCTCTTCCCCTCCTTATCTTTCCGTCAACCCCTCTCTATCAATTTAATATCTCTCCTCCCTGTCCACCATTAATTCATTGCCCCCCCAGTCTACCCACTGTCTCTATTAAATCTCTCTTTTTGCTCTTTTTTTTCCCAGAAAGAACACTGACCACCCCACTGTCCCTTTTTTCCTCTTACTGACACTCCCCCCCCCCCCCCCCCCCCCCCTCTTACCGCCACCCGCTGTGCGACGGACAGAACGCGGTGAGAGAGGAACGACATGCAGCCAGTCTTGACCTTTCGTCAAGGCTGTCAGCGCCTCAGGCGCCTTGAGTGAGACATTAACCCATTAAGACCGGGAACGCATTTGTGTCGCATTTTTAGATTTTAGCTAAAAAGTATTATTTTACACTTTGGCTATTCAAAAATAGCAGATCTACAAGCTCATAGCGCGGCACCGAGTGCCGCGCTATGAGCTTGTAGATCTGCTATTTTTGATTTTTTTTTTAAATGTGTGCAAATCTTTGAATATATATATTCTTTTAAAGCAAACATTAACTCAAATCTTTGCTTCTGGGAATCCCTGGAACAACATATTTTGAGATGGGGGTCCGCGGCCAAATACATATCATTTTG